>NC_090803.1:33864000-34174500 GCF_036512215.1 Solanum lycopersicum | reverse complement strand
AGATGATTCCACTATCTAGCTAGTTGATGTTGCTTTAGTCTTAAAGACAAGTTAGTTCATTCTCCTTCATTTGAAGACTATTATTGTATATGTCTATATATGGATTTTGTTGTAATGAAGTAAGGGCAATGCTCGAATGTTGTACTCGATTTAGATGGTTTAAATGTGAGACATTTCCTATTAGAATACCTTTATATATTATATATGTGAACTAAAAGTAGAATCCTATATAATACTTCTTATATGAGGATTCTATGTAAATTCCCTATGTATATATAATGTGTAACCGAGAAGTTTATGTAAACCTCATAATATAGATGTATATTAAAAGTTTTATATTTTCCACAATTTAACCTATGACATGTTATGATGAACGTTAAGAGGTTAGTCTTAGTCCTCCCCGAGGATGACGACGCCAGTTACGTCAAGGGGTGCTCCCAGGATGTGACAAACTTGGTATCAGAACATGAGGTTAAATATCCTTAGGATCGATGTCTCACTAAACCATGTCTATGTATATTCATATTCATAATTGTTATGGGTGCCACTCTTATAAATGAGAGTTTATGTGATGCTTAAGAAAACCCCATCTTCTTGCATTTCTATGTCATGCCTCTAGAGCTTACTTTCTGTGTTCTTTTCACCTAATCCTTTTATTGTAGTTAGAGGTATGAATACTAGAAAGGCAGCCACAAAAAGGGACGAGGAAGGGATTGCTAATGCGGGAGCTCATGACAATCAAGCTCCTCTGCAAGAAATCAAGTTCCTCCACTTCATCAAGTTGCTACGGGTGATCAAGTTCCAGACGTTCCTCCACCTATGACGGATGGAGAGATAAGGGCGGCCTTTCTCAATTTGGCCGAATCCATCACTTCTCAAGCTAATGTCGTCACTTTTCAACTCCAAGCTATGACAGCTTAAGTGAATCGGGAAGTTGGACCCGTATGCCTCGATATGCTAGAACTATGGCTTCTCGTTTGAGAGACTTTACTAGGATGAACCCTCCTATGTTGATCAGGTCAAAAGCGGATGAAGACACCCAATATTTTCTTCATGAGGTCTACAAGATCTTATTTTCTATGGGTGTGACTACAGGTTAAAAGGCAGAGTTGGACGCCTATCAACTCAAAGATGTGGCGCAAACTTGGTATACTCAATGGAGGGACAATAGGTTGCTAAGAGGTTGTACGGTGACTTTGGAGATCTTCAAGAAAGACTTCCTTGATAGGTTAATTCCTAGAGAGTTGAGGAAATCTAAGGTGTAAGAATTAATCAACCTTCGCCAAGGAGGTAT
Organism: Solanum lycopersicum; assembly: GCF_036512215.1. Classification (NCBI taxonomy): domain Eukaryota; kingdom Viridiplantae; phylum Streptophyta; class Magnoliopsida; order Solanales; family Solanaceae; genus Solanum; species Solanum lycopersicum. Next base: position 34,173,206 of record NC_090803.1, on the reverse strand, counting down.
GAGTGTACTTGATCACTTCTTGAAGTTTACTAAATTGTCTAAGTATGCTCCATCCTTGGTGTCTAACTCAAGAGATGAGAAGAGTCGTATTATTACGGGAGTGTCCGATGACTTGTTAGAAGAACGTCATTCGGCTATGCTTAATGATAATATGAATATCTATCGTCTAATGGTGCATGGCTCAACAAGTGGAAAAAAGTAGACTAAGGAGGAAGAATAGAGAGGCCAAGAGGCCAAGTCTTATAAAAGTGGTTCTTCAACGGGGAGGTTGGCTCTTGTGGTCTATGTCAGTTAAGGCAATTGTTCCCAAAAGTAAAATGAAGTAATGAAGTGAACACTAACTAGGGTAACTTAAGGGGTTTGACTTAGTCTAGGTAGGGGTATGGGACTCTACCTATATACTACACTAGTTGGCCTTAAGGGAAGTCCTAGAAGGTTGTTCTTATGTCTTATAAAGTAAATGTTATGCATATGTTGACTTTACATGTTGATGATACTATATGATGTTAGTTTCACTTATGAACATGTTACTGGTCTATATTGCTAAATATGATGACGACTACCCTTGATGCTATGTTATGTGAGATTAGACATTACTTATGGTCCTTTGTTGGGTTACCTGGTTGAGTAAGGTTATGGGACTTAACTTGGTCATTGAACATATAGAATTGATGGTGGGTTAGGAGCAAGGGTCTTGCATATGATGTAATGTTATAAACTCTTATTCATGCTTTGTTGTTATAATATGATGTTGGAGTTGTTTTGATTATGTACTCAAGTATGCTAATATACATGTTGACTTGGTTATACATTGATGATGTTGATCTTGCATTGTGTATGGTTTTGTCTTAAGGAATATGTAACCATTGGTTTATATGGGTTCTTGTTTCTTCTTAAGGATTTTCAAAGTGACTAAGCATGGTTTTGAACAAATGTCCCCTTTAGCATGATTTCAGTTGTTCTATGTGCATGTTCCATACTTAGTACAAGTGTGTACTAACCCATATTTGTGATATTTCTACACTTGTGTAGTTTCCGACTGTTGAGCTTCTAGAGGGCCATTTGAAGAAGACTTGGATTCTCATTCTCCAAGTTTGGTAGGTCATCACCTTCTAAGGAAGATGCCACTATCTACATAGTTGATAGTTGCTTTAGTCTTAAAGACAATTTAGTTCCTTCTCTTTCATTTGAAGACTATTATTCTATATGCACATATGTAGTTTTTGTTGTAATGAAGTAAGGGCTATGCCCGAATGTTGTACTCGATTTAGATGGTTTAAATGTGAGACATTTTCTATTAGACTACCTTTATATATTATATATGTGAACTAAAAGTAGAATCCTATATAATACTTCCCATGTGAGGATTCTATGTAAATTCCCTATGTATATATAATGTGAGAGGTCTATGTAAACCTCACAATATAGATGTATATGAAAAGTTTTATATTTTCCGAAATTTAACCTATGATATGCTATGACGAATTCTAAGAGATTAGTATTAGTTCTCTCCGAGGACGACGACGCCGGTTACATCTAGGGGGTGCTCCCCGGATGTGACAATATTTTTCTCTTTTTTTTTCAAACTTGCAGTCCATAATATTCTAACAAAATGTGCACTTTTTATTTTTATAATTAACTGAATCAAAATACATTAACTTTATATATATATTCCTTGCACGGGCCCAACATTTTGTGATGATAAGTGATTATTGATCCTATGATGTTCTGCATAATCACTTGGTGTTACAAGAAGATAGTAAAAAAAAGTAATATAGCATATGCATAAGCATAAAATTAATGCAACGATCATATGCAATTACCTAGCTCCAATCTAGTCAAAGTAGGGACAATCCTCAATATCAAAATTTTTACCAAGTAGCATTCAATATCACAGAGTTGTAGTAACATAAACATGTTCAATGTACAATCAAGTTAGAATATCTATAAATAAACTTAAGTAATTTGTGCCTCATATAGAAGGTTGTGTTATTTTTTGGCGATGACAATGTTTGCTAAGAAATAAACATGACCAACTTCAATAGTTGTCCTGACCATTTCTAGCACTCTTATACTCTTCTTTTATGAGAAGATTTGAATAAGTGAATATTATAAAAGTTTCTTGAAGGACAATTGAGGAATAGAACAAAAGGTTCTTTCAAAATGTCTTCAATTTAAAAGATCCGAAGATTAAATCTTGGGAAAAGGGTCTGACATACCCCTCAACTTTGTCATTTGGAGCTGATATACCCCTCGTTATAAAAGTGGCTCATATATGCCCTTACCGTTATACAAACGGCTCACATATACCCCTACCGTTACAAAATGGCTCACATATATCCTTCATTTAACGGAAGTTAAAAAATTAGTTTTAAATTTATATTTATTACTTCTAATTTTTTTTTTAAAATTGTATAGGGGTATATATGATTCTTCTATCAAAGCTCAAGGTATATTTTAATTTTTTTCATACATAAATTATTTTTTGACTTCTTTTATAATAATTATTTGAATTTCTTATTCTTATTTTGTTTTTTCCTTTCATTCCTTAGTTGAAATAATAAAAAATTAAACTATTTTTTTTGTATATTGTAATTTAATTTTGTGTTCGAAGAAAAAATTTGGTCATCTACGATAAGTTTTACAGGAATATTAGCGAAACATAAATAAATTTGATTATCAAAATAATAATTATAAATTAGTCATTGAAACAAAAAAAAAGTCAAAAAAATATGTTTGACGAGGATTAAATTTACTCATATGGGATTATATTTTTTAGAAAAAAATAATAAAAATTTAGATTAAAATTATCATTTTTTTCATTTCCGTTAGAGGGAAAGGGTATATGTGAGTCATTTGTTTACAAGTAGGGGTATATATGAGTCACTTTCATAACAAGGGATATATCAGGTCTAAATAACAAAGTTGAGGGGTATATCAGACTGTTTTCCCTTAAATCTTTGTAGAATCCAAAATTTAGTTTGTGTTGATATTTTCACTCTTATGTATAATCCAATGAATGGAAAGCAAGTTGTTTCGATGACTTCACTTGCACATACCCAACCTTCCCCATAGAGTGCAGTTGTCTTTAATTTCATGTACTCCTTCGTAACTGTTTCTCTGAAAATAGTACACCAAAAAAAATTCTCAAACAAATAAAAAAGAAGCATGTCATGTAGAAGCTAGTTTGTACATACCATCCCAATGGTAGAAGAACCTTATATATTAAAATAGTGCATTAAATTTAAGAGTTATACATGCAAGCAAGATGACACCAGAACACATGCAGTCTTATTCAATCCATATTCTAAGCAGCATATATAACATTATCAATATTATAAAAGAGGAATTAGAGATATTAAATAATCAACATAAACACAATTCATATTTAATATAAGGGATACTAAATAAGCATCACGAACACAATTCTTTTGGTTGTTTTAATTCTTTCTAGGAAATAAGCAATATATTGTTTCTCACTACCTCGATAAAATATCAACCAACATAAAGTACTGTCAGGGATTCTTTACAACCGCACACAACCAAAAGATATTAAATAAAATAGAGTATATAAACCACATACCAAAAGGACAAAATAGAGCAATATAGATGTATTCTAGGCTTTTGGATGAGCAAGGCACATTCACATATTTGAACATAACTTTTGAATATTTAAGATACAGGAAAAAAAAAACAAATCAATGATTTACCTGTCAACCATCTTGCCACTCTGATGATCCAATTCATGTGGTGTAATTCTGCTTTGTGTTCTTTCAAAGAACGGAAACCCAAGTTGTCTAGTGATTCTTCTTCATAGGAGATCTAACCTGTTTTTTTGTTCACATCAGGAATAACAATATGACAAATCACCAGCACCCAAAACAAACCTTTGTATCATATCTCGACAAGGCTCGTGGATCCATTAACCATTCATTATACACTCATCTTTAAAGTTGAATCCTTTAATAGATTTCTTCGAGTTAAGAGCGGGGTCACTTAATTCCTTCACATCATTGGAAGTATCACCTACTTATTGTGCTCTGTCTCTTTTTTCTACCTTTGTCACAACATGTCTGTATCCAACACCTGCTATTGAACATTTGAAAAACTCCATGGAGTTGCATGTTAAGGTGTATGTTTTGATTATGTGTTGACCTACGTAAGCCCCTTATTAAGATTAGATGTTCTGGAATGATCTGGCTTTTGTTTCCTCATGGTACATCTTGTGACCTTGATTGATTAATATGCGCTGTAAAACCTTCACAATTTCAATAAACACATATAGTATAATTGGAATCAAGTAACCCTACAACATAAGGGTTGTAAGGAAATGCAAAAATGCAACCAGCGAAACTCTTTGGGATCTTAAAAGACATTTTCTTGTCTAGTTAAGCTACCACCTCCTTAGTTCCCACCAGAAATGTCATTTTTAGTTTTAATCCCAAAAAATATAGATCCAATAAAAGTTATTGTAATCAAGGTACCAGAAAGAACATATATTAATCCATCTTTTTCTCAATCCCACTCCTCTTAGAAAGAGGATCTGTAGAACTATGCATAATTTTATTTGTCATGACCAGTAAAAATAACCACACCATAAAGTATTGTGTAGCCTGGAACTTCGGAAAAGTATTTGTTGCACTAAAAGAGGGTTCTGTTGATTATCATAATACAACGTTCAAATGAAAGTATAATGATCTTCATTTGCATCTTCACACTTAAACAATAACTTTAAAAGTTTGAGAAGAACCATTGTCTTGCACAGGGGATGTGATATTTAATCCATGCTTCACCTTAAAGTTTGTCTATCCATCACCATTAGGGGTTTCAATATAATATATCCCATCCTCGTAGCTGGATGAAAGCAAAAGGAAATCAGTTGGTTCCTTGTACACCTTAATAAGATCACCAACTCGTAAATGGTTATATCTAGTCCCTTGGAAAGTATTATTTTCAGTGTATACGTTTACTTTTCAGATATTGTATCTATATCATGAAAAATATCACACAAAAAGAACTAAAATTTTACAAAGAAGGACCAACGAATATATTCCTGAACTTGCTTACAACTAACTAAAAGCATGTCAAGTTGCAAATATTTATTTTTGTCAAACTACAAGTGTCACAACCGAAATCTAGACTCCAGACGAGACCGGCGTCGTTGAACTCTCAGAAGTCGTAGACAAGCCTACACACGTCATTCTTACTTCATCTAGGTTAACTTAAGCGGAAAATTTGAACTTTTTCTCTTCTTACTTCATGCTAAACATTTTTAACTTAACATTATAGGCGTTCACAAATCAATCATCTAATATAGAGATAATCAAATGAAAGAAACAGTTCATAATTGCGTTAAACGTACTTTTGCCAAAACGACACCAATACAAAGTACGAAATGAAAGTGGAAAGAAACACTAGTGGAACATGCTCCACTAGCTAAAGCCTACATCTAAGCTAGATAATAACGGTAGAATCCTCGAAAGCATGAGGGCCTAACAAGTTCGGATGAAAGCTCCACGTCCGAATAGTGGCAACGTCAACCTGTAAGCTCTAGCTTCCACCTGTGCATACACCTAAAAGTATATAGTAGTATGGGACTAGTACACACTTGTACTAAATATGGGTATATGCAAGCACACACCAAGGACATGTCTGAGAAGGAATAGCTCTTTCCTAACAACATGATTTATGGAAAGTCAAGTCAGTGGACTTGTCAAATTTGGATTAGGAAAGTGAATGGACCTGCCGAATTTGGATTTGGAAAGTCATGCAATGAGTGTATTATGCATCATTAAACTTATCATTTTGCAAACAACGCATAACATATTTCACATATCATATCACGTAGTTTATATCGTTCTTTCATATGCCATGAGACCTTATGATCATGGACTTGACGTTAGGACTTCTCAAAATGAGGGCTCAACATATGAGACCTCAACTAGGGAGCCTTCTTTAGCAAACATAGAGTCTGCTTCATTCATTTATACGTACTTCATCTCATTTCGTTCATAGGCTAGTGTGAACACCATTTATACCTAGGATATAGTTTAAGACTTTCATCGGGTTTGTTGTGCAATGATCAAGAATAACCTAGTTTCATTACTTGAGTCTAGCTCACCTGTTGATTATCCTATCCTTACACATTTGGTATCGTTCATTTCATTATGTGCATCATTTGAGGCTGACCTCATTCATTCTTTGGGAACTTTAACTTTAACCGACATAGATCATGTGAGCATTATGAAATTTAGTGTCATCAAACTCCACACCAAAAAGAGGTGGAATCACCGGCTAAAGTGACCTAAAATATGATTGCGTACATGGGAATTGAACCCCGCCAGATCCCCATATTGGCAATATAGGTTCGAAGACTAAGAGATATAATGAGACCCATACCCGGCATGCCTAACAGTCTTATCTCAGTAGAGTTATGTGAACCTCCGTCCTTCCCGAAAAAAGGCATCACCGCTCATAGCTAGTCTATTGGTGCTCAGTATAAAGTTTCATTACATTCAACTCATACGTCATGCAAAATGACTTCTAGTATGAGGACATCATAGCTCAATAGATGATTTGTCATCTAAGCATTAGTATTAAGTGTGTTAATCTCAATACTTTCATTAGAATGTTCATAGAGACTGGTCTCTTCATTAACTTTACACTCTCATAGGTGAGTACGTTTTGGTAAAATTTACTTAGCCTCATTTGAGATCTGCTCTCATATTTTCCATTAGCCTCATATCATGTTGTCACCACATTCATTAACATTAGCACATTTTCTCTTCATAATTACTCACCTCTTTTTACGTGAATGTTCATTTCATCATATGACAATGCACTTGGCCATTTGTGTGTTTCACACTCTTACTTAACCCTTCTATGGTTTCATTGTTCATTTCGTCATATGTCAATGCACTTGGATATTTAGTTTATCTTACACTCGTGCATAACCCTTCTAGGGTTTCATCATTTCATTATATACATCTTAGGTTCGCTTATTTTTAATCGTATGCTAGACTTATGGGTCTATACATACAAGCCATGAGGCTTCATTCATAGTTTGTTAAGTGACTCATATCTTCATAAGATTATGTAGTACAAGACTTATGTATCTTGTATGTATGCCAAGATCTTGATTTTGATCTAAGTAGGTGGCATTATTCTTGAATATTTAATTCACGTATGATTTATGTATTAATACGGAAATTTGGGTAAAGGAACCCAAGTTCGAATCCCTTGGATAACACTTACATTTTTCCTTGATTTTATTTTTAGTCCTTATGACATTGCGACCCTAGATCAAACCCCAACATCAACATTTCTTTTTAGTTACTTTTCTTTATAAATTCTTTGTTTTGGCAGAGGGGTTGTGGGTTCGAACCCCCACAACCCCTTTTATTTCTTTATGTATTTCTCCTTGACTATCTCGCATTCACATGAGGTTGTGGGATCAAACTCCCACAGCCTCACTTTATTTTTTATTGTAATTCTCCTTTACTGCCTAGAGGTCGTGGGTTCAATTCCCACGCCTCACATTTCTTTTATTTGCATTTTTAATTCTTTTTAAATCTGCCTAAGAGGTCGTGGGTTCGAATCTAATGCCTCACATTCCTTTTCTTTTCATTTTTCCTTTCTCCTTTACTGCTTGAGAGGTTGTGGGTTCGAATCCCACTTCTCTCATTTCTTTTCTTTTTCATTTTTTCCTTTCTCCTTTACTGTCTAAGAGGTTGTGGGTTCGAATCCCACTCCTCTCATTTCTTTTCTTTTCATTTTTCATTTTCCATCCAAGGTCATACGTTCGAGTCCCACATGCTACATTCCATTTTTCTCACCCTTTTTCATTGATTTTCAACACGGTCAGGTCACGGGTTCAATCCCCAGTAATCTCACATATTTTAGTTCATTGTTTCATAGCATAAAATTCTCCTTAGCTTGGCCGAAACTCATTAACAAGCTGCTTGAAATTTTTGCAGCCTATTTTCTCACTTCTTTCACATTAATTGTTTAGACGTTTTAATTAGTTTTTTGGTGAGTTATTTAGGTGCATTTTCAAGATTTCATTCAATAAAGAATTTCACTCAAATCAGCATATTTACATCACCTTATGAACATCACAATTTATATAAGTTTGTGCACGTAAGAACACAATCATAACATGTTATTTTTGAACCTCAAACCAAAGGAGTCACGGCTACATTGTACACACGTACAATTCTTTTCATAAAAACATAGATTGTCATTCATACGATTCCAAACAACATTCATGAACATATTCAATACAAAAACACATTACATGTCTAATATCTACAAGTAAACATACCCAACCTACGAATCAATGGGAGCTAGTGACAGGGACATGCAACGGAAACAATCCTAGTTTTCAGATTAGATTTGACTGAATCTTAAGGGGTCTCTTGGGAAAGGGACAAAGAGAGAAGAGAACCCATATAAACCCTTGACTTGTTGCCCAAAAACTCCTCCCAAGAACACGTCTAGGCCTCCTCAATGTCAACTCCACTCGAATGACAACCTCCCTTAGCCTAGTATGCGATTAACGTTTGTTTTCTTGTGATTTCGTGTGAGTTCTTCAAGTGTGAAGAACTTGGTTTATTTTTATGCTTTTGTATCTTATTTTGGAAGAGAATTTCATGTGAAATAACAAGGGAGATTGAGCGTGAGAGTTAAGAGATAGACGTGAGAGAGTAGGGGTTTTATTAGGCTTAGGAGTCTAGTTTAGGACTTAGTCAAATAAGGTTTACTTAATTATTAAAAAACTAAAATTTATTTTATTTTAAATCAGATAATGAATAATAATAATTAATTAATTATATTAATTTAATAGCTAAAATAAAAATCACATTAATTCATTGCTTCCACCTAGGTTCGAACGGGGTGAAGCAAGACTTCACTTCAAGAGCTCAATTCGACTCTCTCTTCCCAAATTTCCCCTCCACTTTATTAATTAAATAATTAATTATATATTTAGAATAATTACAATACTACCCTTATCATGGAAAAAGACTATTTTACCCCTAGACCCTCCAAACCTAAGATTTCCTCTTTTTAAGTCCGATAAAGACTCCTTCGAGTAAATCTTCGTAGTCGAAAGCCATACATGGTTGGTCCCAACCTAACCTAGCTCAACTAACTCCCCAAGTTAGTTGGCTTGGATGTAGAAAGGGTTCCGAAGTCTAGTTCTACGCGCATCAATCCGTGTGAACCCTGGTCTAATCATAGGCATTCTTGACACATTAAGTATCACTTAATATATCCATTTTTAGGGTTATTACATTCCCCCCCCCCCTTAGAAACATTCGTCCCTGAATGACACTACTCTTTACTAACAATAAGTAAGTCATCTGTAGGACGTATGCATACATAGGTAATTCAATACTCCCCATTGTTGAATGTATGATTCACATATTAACATGATAGTGCACATCCTTGAAAACTACCAGTAGTTTCACATTAATAGACTGAGGAACTCTTTCCTAAACTAGTCTCATCAAAGCATAGAATATAAGATACATAAAAGTCATACAAATCAGCAACCAACATGATGACTCAAACATATTAACCTCATACTAGTGCATAAACACCATACACAGTCAAATACATGAAGGACTAATTAAGGTAACTCACCCGAGACTTCACCAGAAGTGCCTTCCCCTGCACCCCTAGACTTGAGTGTAAAGAATCATTGCCTCCTTGTAGCCTCTTCACTTGGACCATTAGAATGAACTCTCTCCTTCCCTTGTTCTTGACTTCTCCTAATAGGACAATCCTTCACCATGTGACCCGGTTTAACACAACTATATCAAGAATTAGTTCCCATCATACACTCTCCTCCATGTAGTTTGCCACACTTCCTGCAAGGTGGTCTCACCTAAGGTGTATCTACTTCATTGTTTCTCTTAACTCTGGACTCGGAATTCATATCATGGCGACCCTTAGATGTACTTGACTCCCCTTGGTGGAAGAGTCCCTTCTTAAACCTGGGCTTATCCCTGATTTTAGTACTACTCTTTCTTGACAAATTCTCCTCAGCTTGCCTTGACCTGTTCCCTACCCTAGGGTGTTTCCTCTTTCTGCTTTCCTCCACTTACTTAACATGGACCATAAGCCTGGAAAGGTCCATGTTGTCATGCAGCATAGCCGCCCTACTCTTTTTCTCGATATCCTTAGCAATTCCTGCCAAGAATCTACTCATCTCGTCTCTGCTGTTAGACACAAGAGAAGTGGCATACCTGGATAATTTCACAAACTTCAGAGAATACTCTGTGACTGTCATCGATCCCTGTCTAAGGTTGATATACTCCTCAACCTTGGCCTCCCTCATCTCCCTAGGGAAACATATCTCCAGGAAAGATGTCTTAAATAACTCCCAAGTGATTGAAACTTCGCCCAACGCTCGGCTATCCTGCCACATCTTGCACCAAGTTTGTGCAACATCCTTCAGTTATAGGAAGCCAACTCTACTTTATCAGTATCTGTGGCCCCCATAGCCACCAAAATCTTATGAACCTCATCCACAAACTCCTGGGGATCCTCTGAAGTGTTAGACCCTATGAAAATAGGAGGATTCATCCTCGTGAAATCCCTCAATCTATCAGCCATACTGCAAACCGGTGGATTCTCTCTCTGGACATTTTCGCCGATTGACCTGGTCAGTCATGGCTTGATCTTGCATGGTGATGGTCTGTTCCATCTGGGCTAGATATGCCCTCACCTCAGCATCAGTCAACCCAGCAGGGTTAGCTGACATGGCTACTCCTTCAGCTGGAGCCTAGGCTGGAACTTGATTGTCTCTAGCAGCAGATACTTTGCTCCTCTGACCAATAGTTCTCCTAGTGTTCATTCTCTGTAAACAACAAGGATTTATTTTAGACACGCTCATAACATCATGAAATTCAAACATTAGGAAAGGCATGGTAAGATTAGAAGATGGAAAATTTTCCTATGCATCATGCAGTCTCTTATTCAGGATAGTGGTGCACTTCACTACCATGACTTATGAACTACTCAATGTGGTTTATGTGAACTTATTATCCTCAGAATTTAACCTAGCGCTTTAATACAAACTTTGTCAAGACCGAATGACCGAAATCTAGACCCCAGATGAGACCGGCGTCGTTGACCTCTTAGAGGTCGCAGACAAGCCTACATACGTCATTCTTACTTCATCTAGGTTAATTTTAGTGGAAAATTTGACCTTTTTGTCTTCTTACTTCATGTTAAACATATTCCAATTAACATTATAGGCTTTCACAAATCAACCATCTAATATAGTGATAATCAAATGAAAAAAATAGTTCATAATTGCGTTAAACGTACTTTTGCCAAAACGACACCAATACAAAGTACGAAATGAAAGTGGAAAGAAACACTAGTGGAACATGCTCCACTAGCTAAAGCCTACATCTAAGCTAGATAATAACGGTAGAATCCTCGAAAGCATGAGGGCCTAACAAGTTCGGATGAAAGCTCCACGTCCGAATAGTGGCAACGTCAACCTGTAAGCTCTAGCTTCCACCTGTGCATACACCTAAAAGTATATAGTAGTATGGGATTAGTACACACTTGTACTAAGTATGGGTATATGCAAGCACACACCAAGGACATGCCTGAGAAGGAATAGCTCTTTCCTAACAACATGATTTATGGAAAGTCAAGTCAGTGGACTTGTCAAATTTGGATTAGGAATGTGAATGGACCTGCCAAATTTGGATTTGGAAAGTCATGCAATGAGTGTAACATGCATCATTAAACTTATCATTTTGCAAACAACACATAACATATTTCACATATCATATCACGTAGTTCATATCGTTCTTTCATATGCCATGAGACCTTATGATCATGGACTTGACGTTAGGACTTCTCAAAATGAGGGCTCAACATATGGGACCTCAACTAGGGAGCCTTCTTTAGCAAAAATAGAGTCTGCTTCATTCATTTATACGTACTTCATCTCATTTCGTTCATAGGCTAGTGTGAACACCATTTATACCTAGGATATAGTTTAAGACTTTCATCGGGTTTGTTGTGCAATGATCAAGAATAACCTAGTTTCATTACTTGAGTCTAGCTCACCTGTTGATTATCCTATCCTTACACATTTGGTATCGTTCATTTCATTATGTGCATCATTTGAGGCTGACCTCATTCATTCTTTGGGAACTTTAACTTTAACCGACATAGATCATGTGAGCATTATGAAATTTAGTGTCATCAAACTCCACACCAAAAAGAGGTGGAATCACCGGCTAAAGTGACCTAAAATATGATTGCGTACATGGGAATTGAACCCCGCCAGATCCCCATATTGGCAATATAGGTTCGAAGACTAAGAGATATAATGAGACCCATACCCGGCATGCCTGACAGTCTTATCTCAGTAGAGTTACGTGAACCTCCGTCCTTCCCGAAAAAAGGCATCACCGCTCATAGCTAGTCTATTGGTGCTCAGTATAAAGTTCCATTACATTCAACTCATACGTCATGCAAAATGGCTTCTAGTATGAGGACATCATAGCTCAATAGATGATTTGTCATCTAAGCATTAGTATTAAGTGTGTTAATCTCAATACTTTCATTAGAATGTTCATAGAGACTGGTCTCTTCATTAACTTTACACTCTCATAGGTGAGTACGTTTTGGTAACATTTACTTAGGCTCATTTGAGATTGCTCTCATATTTTCCATTAGCCTCATATCATGTTGTCACCACATTTACTAACATTAGCACATTTGCTCTTCATAATTACTCACCCCTTTTTACGTAAATATTTATTTCATCATATGCCAATGCACTTGGCCATTTGTGTGTTTCACGCTCTTACTTAAACCTTCTAGGGTTTTATTGTTTCATTGTTCATTTCATCATTTCATTGTTCATTTCGCCATATGCCAATGCACTTGGCGATTTTGTGTATCTTATACTCATGCTTAACCCTTCTAGGGTTTCATCATTTCATTGCATACATCTTAGGTTCACTTATTTTTAGTCCTCATGACATTGGGACCCTAGATCGAGCCCCAACATCAACATTTCTTTTTAGTTACTTTTCTTTAGAAATTCTCTCCTTTGGCCGAGGGTTTGTGGGTTCTAACTCCCACAACCCCTTTTATTTCTTTATTTATTTCTCCTTGACTATCTCGCATTGACAATGAGGTTGTGGGATCAAATCCCCACAACCTCACTTTATCATTTTATTGTAATTCTCATTTACTGCCTAGAGGTCGTGAGTTCAATTCCCACGCCTCACATTTCTTTTATTTGCATTTTTAATTCTCCTTAAATCTTCCTAAGAGGTCGTGGGTTCGAATCCCACTCCTCACATTCCTAATATTTTCATTTTTCCTTTCTCCTTTACTGCTTGAGAGGTTGTGGGTTGGAATACCACTCCTCTCATTTCTTTTCTTTTTCATTTTTTACTTTCTCCTTTACTGTCTGAGAGGTTGTGGGTTCGAATATCACTCCTCTCATTTCTTTTCTTTTTATTTTTCATTTTCCAGCCAAGGTTATAGGTTCGAGTCCCACATGCCACATTCCCTTTTTCTCTCCTTTTTTCATTGATTTTCAACATGGTGAGGTCACGGGTTCAATCCTTAGTGATCTCACATATTTTAGTTCATTGTTTCATAGCATGAAATTCTCCTTAGTTTGGCCGAAACTCATTAACAAGCTGCTGGAAATTTTTGCAGCCTATTTTCTCACTTCATTCAAATTAAATGTTTAGACGTTTTAAGTAGTTTTGTAGTGAGTTCTTTAGGTGCATTTTCAAAATTTCATTCAATAAAGAATTGCACTCAAATCATAATATTTACATTACTTATTAACATATCGATTTATATAAGTTTGTGCACGTAACAACACAACCATAACTCCAATGACAACCTCCTTTAGCCTAGTGTGCGATTTAACGTTTGTTTCCTTTTGATTTTGTGTGAGTTCTTCAAGTGTGAAGAACTTGATTTATTTTTCTGCTTTTGTATTTTATTTTGATAGAGAATTTCGTATGAAATAACAAGGGAGATTGAGCGTGAGAGTTGAGAGATAGACGTGAGAGAGTAGGGGCTTTATTAGGCTTAGGAGTCTAGTTTAGGACTTAGTCAAATAAGGTTTACTTAATTATTAAAAATCTGATTTTTATTTTATTTTAAATCATCTAATGAATAATAATAATTAATTATATTAATTCAATAGCTTGAATAAAAATCACATTAATTCATTGTTTCCACCTAGGTTTGAACCCGGGTGAAGCAAGACTTCACTTCAAGAGCTCAATTTCGGTTCTCTCTCCCCAAATTTCCCCTTCACCTTATTAATTAAATAATTAATTATATATTTAGGATAATTACTTTATTACCCTTAGCCTAGAAAAATATCATTTTAGCCCTAGACCCTCCAAACCTAAGATTTTCTCTTTTTAGGTCCGGTAAAGACTCCTTTGAGTAAATCTTTGTATTCGAGAGCCTTACATGGTTGGACCCAACCTTTCCTAGCTCAACTAACTCCTCAGGTTAGTTGGATTGGATGTAGCAAGGGTTTGAGAGTCTGGTTCTACGGGCATCAATTCGTGTGAACCCTGATCTAATCATAGGCATTCTTGACACATTAAGTATCACTTAGTATTTCCATTTTTAGGTTTGTTACAACAAGAACAAAAGGCATGCCAACATGGACTAAGAGCAAACTATTGATTAAAAAGTAAGAGCACAACCTTGAAAACACAACTAACAACATTAGAGAATCCTAGCGATGTTTCTTTTACATGACATTCAGATCACTCACATAATATTACATCTGATTTTACATCTGAGATACATGCATTTTTCGTCAATAATTAAGTGATGGCATGGTGATTCTCTTGGATATTGCTTCAAAGCTACATGTAGTATTTTTTTTAAAAAAAATAATGTAGTACATTTATGGTGTGAAATAAATGTGTGTGCGCGTGCGCGCGTGCTTGTGTTTGGTGGATAGTAACATATAAAAACTCAATTTGTTGGGAGCGTGCATTGCACGGGTATCACCCAAGAATCTACTTTCCCACAAAGTCCTACCTTAATTAGTCCAAAGACTTTCAAGATTATAAATTCATGAAGAACATGTTCCACACAGAGTATGTTACCTTGAAAACTAACATAAATCAGGATATAAAGGTATGATACTACAGGTCAATAAACAAACAAAAAACCTATAAAACTATGAGAAATTAAACTCCTAATGACACCTAAAAATTAAAATGTCAAGTGAATTTCAGTGATAACATCAAGATAGGAAATCAATATTCTCTGGAATAAATTTAGGATGCTATTTGTACTACCATGTGATGTGTGCGTTCACCAAAAGAATACACTTATTTTATAAGTGCTCGGTAAGTAGCAAAACAATAAAAATGAACTCATGAAATAACTTTACTTTAAATAGTTATTTCATATTCCCGAATCTCTAGCAAATATCAAACTGAAGAAACATGAAACGATAAGAATTAAAGAAGCCATAAAAATGACTTGCAAACTACCAATATAAACTTTTACAAATCAAAGACTACCTTTAAGGTAGTATCGGTTCCTATAGTCTTAAAATATAAAAGATTCATAAAAAAATTAGAAAATTATGATGAGAAAGATGGGGAGCTCTATGAATAATACTGATGAAGAACTATATTAAAGTAAAGAGAAATTGAAAAGATTACCGCCACTGTTTAAGAGAGATTTGAAATGTGGGATTGCAAGTTTTTGATCAGTACGAGAAATGACTAACACTGATGAAGGATGAAATTGAAACAAAGAAAATTTGAAAAGATTACCGCCACTGTTAAAGAGGGATTTGAGATTTGGGGTTGCAAGCTTTTGATCAGTAAAAGGGATCTTGGAAATATGGACACAATTATCCCACGTGTTTAGAGTAGAGAATAGGTAAAATTAAAAGTTAAAGGGTTAATTCGACAAATTTCGTTGCACATTGTTAATCCTTTTAACTGCTATTTCTAAATAAGAGGAATATATATATAATTTTAAAAAAATATTTGTTATAAATATATGTTTATTAATAATTATATATTCAAGAAAAAACATGCATCTTAAATACCTAAGTACTTAAGTATCATTCACAAAAGACACATATTTTTCAAATATTAACTTTTAATTTTTGAAAGCTAACCTTTATTTTGTAAATTTTCATTCAACTGTGTATTTATATTAATGCAATCAAACAATATGCAAATATGTGATTGTAATTAATGTTATACTGTAAAATTACTTAATTGTTTAATTATATCAACTTCAACTCTTTCCGTTTTAAAAATAATTGTCTAATTTCACTTGGAACAAAATTTAAAAAAAGAAAGAAGATTTTTTTTATTTTGTGGTTCTAAATTAAAGTTATGTCAAATGTACCAAAATGTCCTTTAATCTTATGGCTTAAACATGCGAGAAGTTAGAACTAAAATTTTATATAAAAAAAAAAAGTCATTCTTTATAAAACAAATTAAAAAAAATAAGACCATCTTTTTAAAACAAAAAAGTATCATATAACTTTTTAAATAGACTATAAAAAAATGAAAATTGCAAAATTATGCATACACCAAAGGTACAATTTAAACTTAAATAAATCCAAATTCATCTTTGAAAAGGTTCCTTGGCCTAATTATTAAATAGGATAATTATGATAAAGACTGAGGAAAGAAAAAAAAAGGTAAAGATGACTCTACACATAGTGATGGAGCCACCCCTATTATTGAGAAATATAGCCCTTTTGTGGAGGGAGGGACAACCCACTCATTCCTAACTCCTACACCTTTTTTTTAATAATTAAATATTTATTCTAGTACTTGATTATGGATTAGGGAATTGAGAGGTGGAGGAAGAGAACAAAAGGAAAAGTGGAAAAACTTTTAACTCATATTTTGCTAAGACAAGGTGGATGCCCTTATCCATCTAATTTGACTTCTTTGTATTTTAAATCCATCCCATAATCATTATCACACTTTTCACTTTCTTTTGTCTAAAATATTTCTTTCTTTCGTCCAAAATATTACATATTCTAATATTAAAATATTAATTAAAATTTTCTATATTTTAAATTTAAGTAAAAAAGGAAAATGAGAAATCAAAGTCTCGAAGAAAGGACAATTATAAGGGCTAAAAATTCGATCGAATGTTATATCAAATTGTATTAGCTTATTATAATTAATAAATTATAAGTAAAAACTTACATTAATTAATAACACAATAAAAAATCTGCATTTGTTAATTTGATTTAACTACTAAGACACATGAGTATTTTATTATTTTACCATTTTGACTGTGTAAAAGATACCAAAATTAGGTATAAAAGTTGCAAAAGATTTATCTCAAATAATAATGCCATAAAATCCCTTTGATTGCATACTACACTAATAGTAATTTTTCTTTCTCTAATTACATAAAGAGGGAGTTAAAGGCTAAGTAGTAGGATGTTGATGTGCATGTTTCGTGAAGGTATTTTTGGAAAAAGCAATATACAAGTAAACAACAACAAATATTTAATATTTTGATTCCACTTTAATTCATTTTAGTGTAAAAGTTTAAAATTATTTAATTAACACCATTTAAATTTATTTATTTTTATTAGATATTCATTTTACATTTAATAAGAGAATTTACTATTACCGGAGTATAGCTAGAGTTAAAAAAATTAGAATAGTTTTATAAATTCTATTAAAAAATTAAATTTATGAACAAATATTGACCTCACTCATTTGGTAAAACGTATAAAAATAAGGAAAAATTGTTTAAAATAGCAAACTAATAACTTAAATTAAATAGAATAGCTAGGGTTTGATTTAATTATGCTCCATTGCAAACATTATCTAAAATTTGCCAGCGTCTCTCTCCCAGGAATCTCGCTCGCCATTCTCCATTCTCGCTCGCCTCTCTCGCTTTTATACAGAGAAGTGTATAATTTTGTTTCTGTTTTGTATAAAGCAAGAGAAAATTGTATATGCACATGCAAAAATGTATATCTTCGTGTTATACACTTAATTATACAATTTACAAACATTTTACTTCAAAAATTACAGAGAAAAAGGCCAACGAATTATACAATTGCGAATTATATAATTGTAGTGAAATACAATTTTCTCTAGCTTTATACAACAGAAGTGTATATATTGTGTTTCTGTTTTTGTATAAAGCGAGAAAAACATATATCTTTTTTCTATAAACTTATAATTATGCAATGTACATACATTTTAATTCGATTCAACTATATGCAAAGCAAATTATACAATTGCAGCGAAATAGGCCAGCGAATTATACAATTTAGGCTAGTGAATTATACAATTTAGGCCAGCGAATTATACACTTATATATGTATAGCGAATTATACAGTTTTGATGTTAGCTGTGGAGCGCAATTATGCAAAGTTTGCTATATTATGCAAATATGATTTTTTTTTGCTATATGTGAAAGTTGCCCTAAAAATAAAGTTAAATAGACTGTGTTAGTAATACTTGCATTTATTATATATATATTATTTGTTATGCATTGTTTGATTTAGTATATTAAAACAAATTGCGTTATATAAAAATATCATCCACAATTATGATATAAAATATGTAAAAAAAAAATTGAGGGATAATTATATGTTTCAGTTTAATCATGCTAATGTGCTAATGCATGAAGTCGAGAACTAATATATACATTATTTTTGCTAATATATATATATATATATATATATATATATATATTAAAAAGAATGAATAGTAATGAAAAGAAAAACGCCAATTTCCACGGAAAGGAAAGTGACCTGTTTGAATATTTAGTTGATGGTTTGGTCTTTGTTTAAAATAGTAGCCCTTAGAAATAGGCTTGTGGCCTTATTTGTTATTTACTTAATTTTTATTAATATTTGTGAGTGAAAGATGAAATGAGTATAAAGTAAGCAATCTTCTTTATTTTAGAAATTAGATAATTGTAAAAATTATCAGAGACTGATTAAGAAATATGTAAGCGGAGTGATGATTACTATTTAATACCCAAAACCAAAAGGGGCATGAAATATATTTATATTACCATTATTATTATTAAAAAAGAAAAGGGGAAAACACTCTGTTTCTCTTCCCCTCAACGGGCCGTCCTACTCAAAAACGGCGTTTGTCGTAATTCCGTTAACTGACGTGGTTCAAAAAGTAGTATGAAGCTTGAGCGATTGACCCTAATTCCGTCTACCGACTCCGACGGCCGTCTCAACGGCGCCGATGATTCTAACAAAGTTCCTAGGCTTCCTCGTTGGACTAGACAAGAAATTCTTGTACTGATACAGGGGAAAAAGGTTACTGAAAACCGGATCCGTCGAGGACGAACTGGCGTTGTTGAATTAGGTTCACCACAGGTTGAACCCAAGTGGGCTTCTGTTTCTTCCTACTGTAAAAGACATGGGGTTAACCGTGGACCAGTTCAATGCCGAAAGAGATGGAGTAATTTGGCTGGAGATTTTAAGAAGATTAAAGAGTGGGAGTCTCAGATAAAAGAAGAAACCGACTCCTTTTGGGTCATGAGGAATGATTTGAGAAGAGACAAAAAATTACCTGGATTTTTCGATAGAGAAGTCTATGATATTCTTGATCGTGGAAGTGGAGATGCCGATGCCCATGAAGAAGGAGGCTTGGTTTTGGCTTTGGGCTCACAAGTCCTGTTTGATAGTGGGAAAAGTGCTGCATCAGGGGATGATGCCTTGTTTTCTGATTTTGAGCCTGATGAAACTCCTCATAAACCAATCAATGACCCTCCTATTCCTACTCCAGTTTCAGGTTTTTTCTTTTTTTCTTTTACACATAGTTATAGTGTGTGATTAAATTAATATTGTATTAGTTGTAAATATATTTTCCATATGTGAAAACCACCCCACCCTGAACTCATGTCTTTATGTTTTGTACTTGTATTAGTTTCACACAAACAATTTTATACTGCATATTTACTTTGTTGAATTAGATTCTTCGGTGGAAATAAAATTATTTTTTATGAGATATCTTGTCTTTTAAAGATTTGTGCACATGGGTGGGTGCTCAAAAGTAATAGAATTGATATACCTCTAATGGTGTCTTCAAGTTTAAAGCATTTCTTCTTACAAAGATGAGTACATCTTTTTATTATTCTATTTTGAATAGCAATGGCCTGCCCAATATGAATGCTCTCTTCTGTTACAATCCATTTTCCCAAGTTTATTTTCAGCTTCTATTCTTTAGCATAGAGGTCTTGGTCATTCAGAGACACTTTTAGCAGTTTTTAAACATCCTCTTGTTTGCTTTAAGCTAAGCACTATAGAACACTCTAGTATTTCACGTACCTTTTCAGTGCACCTTTCATAAGTTTGAACTTCTTCCATTTTCTTTCCATATCAGTCATGATGTGTCGGAACTCAATATATCCTACCAAGTGATTCAGGAACTTGAATGGTTTAAGGACTTCTAGTCTGTACCTCCTCCATTGTGACACATAGCAAAGAATGGTCAGAAAAGTGAGGGTCCGTTAACATCTAGTTCTAGATAAAGGCATCCTTCCATACATGCATGATTGACCACTGCCCTGTCAAGTTACCATCTATATGTGAACTTGTCCATGCAAGAATCTCCCTGTAGGCCTAAGTTCATTTAGGCTAGTAATTCACCATGTCTTCAAAATCCCTGATCTCTGCATCCATGACTTGGGCGCTCGTATCCTTCCCTCTGAGAATAGAGTTGAAGTCCCCCATTATGAGCTGTGAGTTTTTGGACAATAGATTTCAGGTTTTCAATTGCAGACCGCAACTCCTTCCTGTCCTCAATTGTATGAAGTCCATATGTTCCAGTAAAACTAATAAAATAGTCTCTGCAATGATTTTAAATAGAGCATTTAAATGGGCTAATATCCAAGATACTAACCTGAACCACCCCAGTATTCCAGAGTTGCCAGATTCTACCTGTCATTGGCACCGCAATTTGAAAGCCACATCCATCCTGGCATTACCCTCATGGTTATTTCTTTTTGTTGAGTCACTCTATGTTCCACTACAGCAAGTCAGCAATGATATCAACATGCTCTTTTTTTATCACCCTAGGAAATTCCTTGTGCTTATGCAACTTATTAAACCCCCTAACTTATTATTTTTATCAACGCTGCGTAACTTAGGCAGAATTTAATACTGTATGTAGAGTAGTTATGAAGTGTGACTAAGTTTATAATACAACATTTTGCATCTCAAAATATTGTATTAGTTGTGACTATTTTTTTATATGTGAATCTGTACGACTCGGAACTCAGGTCCCAATATTTTGTGTTTTGTACTAGTACTAGTTTCACTACAAACAATTTTGTACTGCATATTTACTTTGTCATTGTTGGAATTAGAATCTTGGTGGAAATGAAATTATTTATCATTAGATGTCTTGTCTTTACACATTTGTGTACTTGGGTGCCCAAAACAATAGAATTGCACTACAATGGTGATATTGTATGCCTCTAATGGTTTTATATCAAGGTTATATTATTTCTTTTTCCGATGATGATATCTTTTTCTTGTTCTATTTTGAATCGCAATGGACTGCCCAATACTAGTTAAATTCAATTATAGCAATACAACAATATACCAAGTAAGATTTCGTAAGTGAGGTCTTGGTAGGGTGATGTGTATGCAACACCCCTGCCCTGTGAAGCTATTTATGACAGTCCTCGGTTAAACCAAGGCATATCCAAATCAGTAAGAAAAGGAAATACAGAAGTGAAAAACCATATAGAAAATAATAGTATCAACAACACATAGTACGATAAACGAAGAAGTAATAATAGGTAAAATATAAAATCAAGAATTGGGTAATAAGAGTGATAATAATAATACTAAAAAGAAAAACTTGACAGCACTCAATTTAATTCTCGGCCTTCATATTCCGCCATCTAGGGTTCTGTCCTCAATAAGCTGCAAGTATTTCATGTTTTTATCTAGTCTCCCCCTAATATAAGCTGCAAGTCCACCTTTAGCCTCCGAACATCTCCACAAAGCCCCCGTAGGAACTCTGTCATAAGCTTTTTTTTCTAGGTCAATGAACATATATGATAGTCTCTCTTCCTTTCCCTATACTGCTACATCATAGTAGAATGACCAGCATGAATCCAATTCAATTATATAGAAATAAAAATTTAAATTAGGTAATAATATTCATTTTCCTTCCCTCTAGAAAGTACTAAATTTTCTTCATTTTCCTCTACCTCTTCGCTGTGGTGGAATTCAAATTGTTTTGAACTTATTATTTAGGTTCTTTGTAAGTATTTTTTGTTTCTCTTCTTTTTTTCTCGCTTCGCTGTTAATACTTTTTGGAGGTGTGGCCAGCATAACCCTCAATGCTGAGGAATACAAGTTACCCATTTCAAAAAAAATAAAATTTTATTTGGTCTTCCTAATTATCTTGATTTTGGATTGCAGAGCAACAACATCAACCACTCTCTCAAGTTTCTCCTACACAAGGTACGTCTATATAATGTTAATTCTGCACACACCGAAAGGTTTCTTTCTTTTAGTTAATTCTATTTGTTTTCTTGTTTTGCCCTGCAAATGTGTGTATTTGGTTAATATTGGGTTATAACTGAGATATGCGGATAACAAAAACTGAAAGAAGTCAGATATATTCATCTGATTGCTTCAGTTGTGGTGCTACTATGATTTTTATGAAGTCACACTCTTGGCAAAAGTGAAATATTTGAAGGTTTGATATATAGAGTTATTCTAGGAGATTGGACAATATTTGGTTGAAGTTTGAAGGAAAAAGGGAGACTTTGAATTTTTCCTCAAATTTTCCCAATATTTTATGTGGACAAAAGGCTGGTCATCATTCTATAGACAATTTGAGTAGTAACTTACTACTGCTAGTCCATAAAAATAGCAAGGAGTTTTATTTGCATTTAGCTTTAAGCTATACTCCAACAACCTAATATACATACATATATAGCAAATTCTGTATTTTGTCATTGGTTGCACCATACACAGGAGGCCAAGAAAGCTCTACTTAAACTTGGCTTACTCTGCTGGCTTCCTAGTCATCCGTCATGGTTTTGTACGACTAGGGATGGCAATGTGGTGGGGGGCGGGGCAGAGAGAGCTTAACCTGCAAATTTTTAAGCTTCCATGCTCCGCCTTTCATAACAACTTTTTTCTTTTTCAACCCGATCTCGCCCCACATAATTTATTAAATATTTTTTTTCAAGTTAAGTTTGATACTAAAAGTAAAGTTCAAAAAATAAATTCATTTTTTCATTAAATCGTATTTATTCAATAGATAATGACTTAATTTTTCTTCTTTGAAGTCAATTGGAAACACGTAAGAAATTATTATTTCTTATTGAACCATTTTCATCTACGATCTTGAATATTTATGTAGCTTTGAAGAAATTATCTTAATAAATAATGATCTATCACTCTTACAGCATGAAAAAAATTAAAATTAAGTTTGAACCCACATAAAATTACATATACCTACAACCCGCTCCGTCCCGCAACAATTTTTAAAAAACTCACTTCAACCTGCCCTGCCCTACATAGCCCCACCCCGCCATGCATCCGCTCCGCGCCGTTGCCATCCTTATGTATGCCATCTTAAATTAGATATTCTGTTTCTTATAGTATCCAAAACAATCTGTTCAATACCCCACATAACTGGCATTTATTGTTTTCAATAGTTTACAATGGTCAGCCTTGGCAACGTGTACCGTTATTCATAATTAGAGTGCTTCATATTCTGGCAACTGAATGCTCATGATCTCACAAGTTCAGGATAAACAAATAAGTCGGTGCCCTTGTAAAGATCAGTTGGTAATCACAATAATCTGATAACAGGAAAAGTTTCCTTGGCTTTAGACTCGAAGTCATCCCTATCTCTTCTTTCACATGGAGCATTAATAATTCTTCACTTTTGAAATATTCGTGTCTGTAGGTCCCTTCTTAACCTCTGTCTGTGCACATGGATTCACGTCCCATAGAAACAATTTGAAAAGATAAGTATAATGGAACTCACAATATTGTGACAAACTAGATTTCTTCTTGAACTTATTCTTGTAGTTGCAGACCAAAAGCTTAGGAGTTACGTTCTAGAACAAAATACACACTAGAAAGCTTAAATAAACTCTTGTTCTCTTAGTAAGACTCATCATTTGATCTTTGATTTGCACTTTTATAAATTTATTTTGCTTCGCAATCACTCTATAGTGAGAAATTCCAAATAGCATAATGTTACGTAACCTTTAAATAGTTAGAATTGCTTACAACTTGTACAGATTCCACAGCCCCCCCCCCCCCCCCCCCCCCACACACACACACAAACACAGGTATTCACTTTAACATTTTGAATAAACTAGTACAAATATTTGACGTTAAAGTTGAAACCTCTAGTGATAATCTTCTAAGCATACATTAGGGGCAAATTAATGCATGGATGTACTCAATCTCACAACCCTTTGATGATAGTTAACAACTTGTGGTTGTTTTGTTGTCCATAGTGAAACACACCCTAGAACTCATAAACTGATTTCTTATGAAACTGAAAACTTAGTCTCTCTATATCCACAGGTATACAACAACAAAAGTGTAGTCCCCTTTAAAAGTTTTACAACTTACTGAATAGAACTGTTGCCTGTAAAACAATCTAGCACATCGAAGATATCTTCTGTTCTAGTTAATATATTTTGTTTACACCAAAAATAGAAAAGAGCTAAACAGTTCATCTTGATCTTTTTGTAAGCTATTTTGCCCATTTTCAAAACTCCTGTTGTTTCT
The DNA here is from genome assembly GCF_036512215.1 of Solanum lycopersicum. NCBI lineage: Eukaryota > Viridiplantae > Streptophyta > Magnoliopsida > Solanales > Solanaceae > Solanum > Solanum lycopersicum. Next base: position 34,148,413 of record NC_090803.1, on the reverse strand, counting down.
CTCTTTCCAGATTGTCCACCAAATACATGCTTGGACAAGTTTCCATCTTTTCTCCTTATTAGAAGCATTGCCATCTCTATTCCAGTTGCTCAGAACTCCTTTAATGCTCCCTGGTTTCACCCATCTTATCCCTTTAGACAATGAATATTCTCCATAATTGTTCTGTCCATGTCCAATGCAATAAATATGATTAATTGTCTCAGCATTTTCTCCACATAAAGTACATCTAGAAGCCAACTAATAGCCTTTGTTCTTTAGATTTTCATGTGTCAAAACTGCTTCTTTTGTCAATAACCATATAAAGCAGTTTATTTTGTAGGGTACTTTTGTTTTCCAGATCATCTTCCATGGACATTTTGTCTCCTGTCCAACATTCTTGTTGAGTTCCTTATGAATTGAATTTATTATAAACTAGTAAAATTATCTGCTTTGCGCGGGATTAAATATCATAGAATTTATAAAATAATACTTAAACCTACCAGTCATTAAAATTAAAACACTATATTATCTTACATACAAGATTACGTGGTACCAAACATTAATAATGTAAAGAAACTGAAATTTGTTACTTCTTGTCATTAAACCTTAATAACATATGCATAAATTAATGACCGTAAAAATACATACCAAAATTTGTAACATAGGGATGGTGTCAGTAAGCACTTCAACAGGTTCCAAGTACACAAATATTTAATTGTGAAGAAGGAGAGGTTCATAATTTTCATTGTTTTATAATAACAGGAAATCCCTATATTTATAACAACAAAGGATAGTCTGAACAAATGTTATTGTGCCTTGTTGGAAATGTTACAACTCTTTGAAAAAGTTTCAACCCTTCGGAAAGGTCACAATCTTTCATTAAAATCACAACTTTTCATAAAAGTTGCAACTTTCTATTAAAGTTGCAACTCTTCATAAATGTCACAACTCTTCATTTAAGTCGCAACTCTTCATAAAAGCCACAACTTTTCATAAAAGTCACAAACTCTTCATTAAAGACAACTTTTCATAAAAGGGAAAGGATAGTTTTGGAAATAAATAAATTTAAAAGGAAATTTTTGTTTGTGGTGGTGCCACGTAGGCGGTCCTAAGGTTTTCTTATATATATATATATATGATATATGATATATGATATGACATGATTGAATGTACTGAGAAATGACCTTTGGTATCATTCTTCCGAACCAATAGGTCCTTTTCAGTGAGGTTGCTAAAAGAGTCTACTGAATCTTGAAATTTTGCCACTGTCTCTCCCAATCATGAATGTTCCTCCTTGTGAACAAATTTCATCCTTGTCCAGTCCTCATTGTAGCCACGGTGACCTGTTGATATTGGCATGAATGAACAATTCAGGATGCAACTGTTTTATAGGGACACACCCATTCCCCACTTATACTCTCCGAAGGTTGTCTTTGAACCATCTCCCACTTCTACCTTGGTTCTGTAATATAGCAACGGCCATAGATTTCTGATTGCGGTCCATACAGTGCCTTTATATGGAGTACTTATCATTTTAGTCATCCACTTATCTTCCATGCCATATTTTGTTATGATGACCTCTTTCTGGAGCATGTTATCTTCATTTGCAAACTTCCACCACCACTTCATCGTTAGACTTTGGTTTTGTTTCTCAGGTTTCTTAAAAATGTTCTCGTCTTCCATCTTCTGACTTCTCTCCCCTGTGTTTTTAAAGCTTCAATAAAGAGTGATACCAACCATTTTAGAGTTTTCTGACTGACTCCTACTCTTCTCATTCTATTCCTGCTGCGCTCGATCCACTACCATGTTTCTGCTCCTAAATGGCATTTAGTGATCTTGTATGATTTGAAGCCAGCATTGTAGTAAATGGTGTTTTCCCCTAGTGCATTAAATCTGGCCATCTCCCGTAAAAGGACCCCCCCAAAAGGAGAAATCCAAAGCTGACTTAGGCAGGCTAAGAAAAAGTTTTCCTCAATCTTACTGCCTGAGCGCATTCAGAAAGGATTTCCTTCTGGTTGTGATTTTAAAACCTAAATTTTACGCCTATGTTTGGGACATGGTGACTTCATAAAACCACCAGCTACAAGGGCCAAATATGTTCCTCCTATTTATTTCCTTTTTCTTCTTCGTCATATTTTTCTTTGGTTCTTTGATTCTGCTCCAGATACATGTGGAAAGCTCAGAAGAATATGGTTCGCAGATCAATTAGTTATGGTAAACAGAGAGAAAGCTAAAGAACCAACAAAATCGTGGATATGTATACTGAAGTGAAACACAGCAAAAATATTCAAGAAGTACAAAATAAATATCATGACACTTGATGCAGCTAGAAGTAGAAGTTTTAGAAGGAATTTAGTTTGTATCAGATGATATACAAAAGGAGACTAGTAAACAGACGACGTTTACAAGATCAATACGTTTAATATCAAATGAATAGTATGAAAGAGACTAAATGTGCACCAATGTTTCAACCATAATGGACTACTAGTGCTCCATGTGAAAGAAAGGGGATGACTTTGAGTCTAAAGTCAAATATAAGGGATTATTTTGTTATTGTTTTTTTCTCTTTTAACACATTGCCTGGTTATTTGACGTCGTGATAGTCATTTTCAAGAACTTTGACTTACATCTCTAAAAAGTAAAAACCTCAGATTGCTATTGAGCTCCTTTACTGTTTATACCTTATTAAGATGGTCGTCGGTTTTCTCATGTCTGCTTGAAGTTTCACTGAAATTGTTGTTTTCATGATACACATATGAAACAAATTAGTTTTGGTAAAATTTAAAATTGTCTATATTGCTTCTTCTCTGTGCCAAAGGTCACTCCTCTATCAACTATTGCATTTTCTACGGCGAAGTTGGTCTAGTTTATGTTTCAGACTGTCACTAAAGCCAAACAAAACGGAAATGCAACTTTTGAAATGAATCAACTATCATTAAATAAATCTGTAGGTATGTGGTAGTATGTCAAATGTCATTCTAACTTTTCCTACACTGGTAATTCACACCCTTGTTGAACTTTTGCGTTTCTGGTAAAAATGTCCGTAGATGTCTCAACATCCTGGGAAAAAGATAAAAAAGAGAGGAGCAATAGTTGGTTGCAAGACTATTGGGATGCCCTTTCTGAATTAGAATTAATATTTTTCAGCAGGTACAAGCCAACCTACCACCCGAGAACCTGATATAGGAAGTGGTCATGAAGGAAGGAAAAGAAAGAAAAGCGAGTCAGATGCAGATGATGAAGAAGCAAGGAGTGTGCAACATCATTTAGTGAGAGCATTGGAGAGGAATGGGAAACTGGTGAGCTCCCAACTTGAAGCTCAGAATATGCAGTTTGAACAGGATAGGGAGCAAAGGAAGGACCATGTTGATAACTTAGTAGCAGTACTTACGAAGCTTGCAGATGCTTTGGGAAGAATTGCAGATAAGTTATAGGGCTGTTGAGTTAATTACAATGCATATCATGTTGTCTTCATACACAAGGCTGAAGTTCAGTTTTGGTTTGTTAATTAGTAGTTGGAGATGACATGTTCTTCTCAGGTTTTGAAGGGTTAGTGTTGGCACAAGAGGTGTACAGAAGAAATAGTAATAAATACAGAATTTGGAGAGGCCGGTGTCTTTGTTAATTCCTGTTTATATACACAAATATCTCTTGTTTTGTCACAATTGTCAGGCAGGTAGGAAGAATCCTTTTGTTTATGAGCGACCTTAATTCTTATCTCACTACTTGGGGATTGCTTGCTCGGTTTGGGGGCAAATTGTATACAAATCATAATATCTCGATTCTAGTTGTCATTGTATTACTATTATATCAGAATTCCCTTTAATCGATGGCATCTAATTTTTAAAGGTTTGCTTTTAAATTGATTAGTCTTATTTCAATAAAATATCTTTGGCCTCTTTACTTTATGCTATTCAATTTTAGTATTTAGTCTTATTTTGATAAAACACTATTATATGAGTAGCAATAATTATTTATCCCAAATAATGAATAGTTCTAAGAGGTTTTTTTTTTTTTTTTTAAAAAAAGATAATAATTAAATTATGACTACACGAATAAATGAACCTTTGTACAATGTTAAGTTGAGCATCATAATGTCTTATATATAATATAAAAATATGTCTTCTGACTTTGAATGTGTACAAGTAGACATTTAAATTTGTATAAAATTAAATAATAACATTTAAATTTGTATAAAAATAAACAATAAACACACACGACCTATATGACATTCTACATAGCAATTTGCGACCTACATGATGTCCTATGTGTATTACGTCACATATGTCCAATGTGTCAATTTGTTCAATTTTACACATGTTTAAGTGTCTATTTGTGCACACTCAAAATTAGAGGGTATAAATGTGAAACAAGACCAAGTTAAAGGGCATAGTTATGCACTCTCTCTCTCTCTCTCTCTCTCTCTATATATATATATATATATATATATATATATATATATAATTACGAAAATGCGCTTACCTATTAATTTATTTTTTGAAAATTATTTTTCCATTTAAAATAAACTTCATAAGTACACTTCTTTATTTTCTAGACTTATCATCATATTATCATAAATAAATAAAATAATAATAATAATAATAATAATTTGTTTCATTATAAGTGGAAAACTTTGAAATTTATAGTTAGATGTCATTTTACCCCTTATACTAAATAAAAAAGTTATAAAATATTTTATTAAATTAAATATTAAATAGTAATGATAAATTAATTTTGTTGTTTTTCATTAACATTAAAAAAAAGAAATAAAAATTCTATTAAGTTAGTAAATAGTAAGTATATATTATTAAATTAAATATTAAATAGTAATGATAAATTAATTTGTTGTTTTTCTTTAACATTAAAAAAAAAGAAATAAAAATTATATTAAGTTAGTAAATAGTAAGTATATATAAGTGGAATCAAAATATTTTAAAAATTGAATTATTAATTAATGTCCATAAAATATTAAATGACATCAGTATCCTTTAATCAAATATTATTACCACAACAATATTGTACAAGAATATAAATATTATGTATATATATATATATATATATATTTATATATATACGAAAATACACATTAATAGTTTGCGATTTATTTAAGTTATATTTATGTTTTTTTTTTTGCTAAAATGTGAGTCTCTTCTAACATATAATAATCTAGCAAATGAATGATCTAGATATTGTATTCAATTTCAGTAAAAGATACATCTTTCGATTCATAAGAGAAAAAGTAAAACAACTATCTGTAGTAATAAATATAAGGAGAATTTAAAATGATGCTTGGTATATTCAATGTGAAGTAAATTCTTTTGATCAATTCACTACAATATATTCATTTACTAAATGCTATATATTGTGTATATATAATGAAATATGACTAGACAATTCTCCTTATTCATTAAATTATTAGATTATCAATCCTACTCTGTATAGGCGATATTTTTTTCATATATTTATTTTATATGTGTCTCTTTTATGCTTCCGTTTATGTTTTTTTCCCTTCACATTGTAAATTGTTGTCTTTAATTCGACTTATTTATACTTTCATCTTACTTGGATAGATATATGTGTGTATCATAGTTATTTCACCTCTTGCAACATAGAAATTTATCATGCAAATATCAAATCAAGTAAGATTACTTTCTTTTTAATTAGAACTTCTTGGAGTATCATGAAACTACATATTCTTGTTTGTGTAAATTTTGGTTACGAATCAATTTATATAATTTAGCTAATATTTTTTTTTGTTAAATTCACATATTATAGAACTAATAATTCTAACTATCGGTTAAGGGTGTCTAGATGTTTCTATGATACGCATGCTTCTACGAACGATTCAATAAGGATTTCTCTGGGGTTGCTTATCCTGTTTGTAAAATACTTGAAAAGGAATTTATTTTCAACTTTGATTAATCTTTATTCAAAGCATTCTTGTGCTTAAAATAAAAGCTAGTGTTGACTTTGATCATTGTTGCCCCTTATTGGATCATTCCATTTGAGCTGATGTGTGATGCAAGTGTTGTAGCTTTGGGAGCTGTTCTTGGTTCACGAAAGGGAAAAAAATTTCACAAATTTTATCATGCAAGTAAGACTATGAATGTATCTAAAAATAATTACAGGGTCACCGAGTAAGAATTGCTAGCTTTAGTGTATGCGTTTGAAATGTTTTGAGCGTATTTGTTAAGCACTAAGATTGTGGTGCATACAGATCTTGCTGCAATATTCTATTTGATGTCTAAGAAATAACCAAAGCCAAGATTGATTGGGTGGATGTTTTTGATGCAAGAATTTACATTTGAGGTCAAAGATAAAGAAGGGTGTGAGAACCAAGTGGAGAATCACTTATCATGGCTAAAAACCAATGTTGTTTCTGGTAAGTGGAATGTTGTGGAAGCATTTCCTGATGAGTCAATAGTGGTTGTATCTCATGGAAATCCACCTTGGTATGCTGATTTAGCTAATTATGTTGTGTGTGGGATTCTTAGCGATAGAGTAAATTCTAAAAATAAAGAGGTCCTTGTTCAATGTGAAGAAGTATTTTTGGGATGATCCAACTTATTGCATGAACACACATATAACATAATTAGAAGGTGTGTACTATATGTGGAAGTAAATGTGATTCTTGATGCTTGCCACAAGTCACCAGTAGGTGGGCGTCATAGTGGGGTGCGTACGACTGCAAAAGTACTTCAAACTACTAATTATCAGTTGATATAATACCATTCTTAACACTCTCTTGTTAAATAGTAATTCCATTAACAATGAGAAATGTCAGGATGGCATGAATTACCTCTCAATCCTATTCTACAGGTAGAATTGTTTGAAGCCTAGAAAATAAACTTCATGAGAGCCTTTGTGAGTTAATATGGCAATATGTATATCATGGTGGCTGTTGAGTACATTTATAAATGGGTAGAGGTTGTATCTTTACCCTACAATGAAGGGAGAAGTTTTGAGTAATTCCTTAAATGGTACGTTTTCATAAGGTCTGGTACACTATGTGCAATTGTTAGTGATGGGTGAATCTATTTTTTGTAACCGTTTGTTTACATCTTTGTTGACCAAATATGGATTTAAGCATAACGTTGCAATACCTTATTATCCAAAAAATTGATAGGTTAAAGTGTTAAATTAGGAAACTAAGGGGATTTTGGCAAAAATAGTCAATAGAAATCACACTGACTGGTCTAAAAAATTAGATGATACTCTTTGGGCATACCACACCGCATTCAACACTGCGATCGGCATGTCACCAAACCACTTGGTGTTTGAAAATTTTTGTCACCTACCGATTGATATTGAACAAAAGGCATTTTGGGAATTGAAATTTAATTGGGGAGATATTCAAAGGATAGCGTCAACCAACTCTAGGAAGAGTTCTATTTACGAGCATATGAGAGTGTAGCCCTTTACAAAGAGAAAATGAAGGAGTTGCATGTAGTGACCCTCATAATGGCATGATTTTAGGTGTTTTTTGGAGTCAAAAACCAGTGGGGATGACCCTAAAACCTAGAGTGACATACCAAGGGTAAAAGGTTTGAGTATGACTCCATGAGGACCACCCTAAGGGTCCCCAAGGATGACCCAAACATTGGCCAAAGAATCTGCTGGGCAGCGAAGATCTTGAGTCAAGGGCGCATCGCACCTGCATTATTTGAAGGGAAATTTTGCCCTGCGATGGGGCCAACACAAACCATTATGTCCCAAAATAAAACCCAGAACCAATATCTTGAGGTGACTCCGCGATACACAACAATGTCTTTGATTTGGTTGCATCGTTTTGAAGTCAAATTAAACTTTGGAAAAGTGTCCAATTAGTGTAGGGGTATTCTAGGAACTTTGGGGATTACTTATGGATGGTTTTAGTTCACTTTAAATCCCTCTTACCCTATCAAATAAAAAACCCCTAGTTCAAAATAAAAACTCTCCAAAACCCTTCTCCAAAATCCTTCATTCATGAAGCTTAAAGCTACAAGTAAGAAGACCACATTCTTCAAGTTTATTCACCAAATCTCGTGAGTTTTCTCCTATTAAATTATGGTAGTTAATCCTTGAAGATTCTTTAATTGAAGGAGCCATTCCAAAAGACTTTATAAAAAGGGTTTCAAACTCCAAATTCTGCTATTTTGAACTCTAAGCATGGATCTTTGCATGAAAATGTTCTAATGAAGGAAATATGATATTTTCAATACTAGTTGATGATTTTAAGGTCAAAACCCCAATGAAACCATGATTATGCTTGTTCTCAACTTTTGACTTATGAAGTGGGTTTATTGTATTTTAATGTATAATGTTAGAGTTGTGTTGTTATGTTATATTTGGATTACCTAATGCCTTATTATGATGTATTATGAGGATTTTAAGTATTGGAAAAAGGTCTCTAAGGCTTGGATGAAGGATAAGTTGATATATGTTGTTTAGTTCTTATCGAAGTAATATTGAGTAGTATGGTCCACCTTTGATGGCGGTGTTTACTTGAAGTATATGAGTATTTATGTGTATTGTGATTATGGACTTGAAGGCATAACATGTGAAGTGAAGTGATGATGATGATGTATATGCATGACATTGACTTAGGAAGTTGAAAATGCGTATCTTGAAGATGCTATGTCTAAATGAGGTGTGATGTGATTGTGAAGCATGATAGGTTCTGAAGAATGAAGAATGTAGTATGATCATGTTTAGAAGTCAATGTTAAGAGTAATGGTGATTATGTGAAAGGTGTTGTCATTTGTATTCACACACACACACACTATGAATGAAAGAATGAAGTTATGAATGTAAATGGAGGAATGCAGGGTAGACACTTTTCGTGGGTAGAGATGAAGTGTCTAGACCATTCCCTACTATTCCTAAAGAACTATAGTAATGAAAAGGGGGATTTTGGAGTGAACACTCTTTGTGAGCTGAGATGAAGTGTTTGGTAGCAACCCCAATGTTCCCAAGAGCTTTCTAAGATTTGTTGGAGGTTGGATACCCTTCATGAGTTGAGATGTGGTACTCCAAAGTAACTTATAGGGATAAATTCTCTTCATTAGTTGAGATGTGGTTCTAAATAGTTAACCTTTAACCTATAGTCAATGAATGTATAAGACTCTGTGGGGAAGTTATGCTTAGAACTAAGAGGATTTGAAGAAGGGGTGGATACTCTTTGGGAGTAGAGATATAATATCCAATGTATCTCTTGAGATGAATGCTCTTTGTGAGTATAGATGAGTTACTTAAAAGCAATATCCTTATCCCTTAACTCTGCGCCCCATAGGTGTAACTTTTGGAGAATCAATGTAAAAGCTAAAGAGTATGACCTTACCTTAGGCAAGTGGTGATCCCTCATCCGGTAGGGGTTAATACGAGGATTCCATATCTAGATCTAATGGTCTATGTTGGTTAAAGCTAGCCCCCACAAGTGAATGTAATGAACTAACTATTCATATGGGTGTACTAATTAGGGTAGGTGGTGGAATGGGCACTACCTATCCATTACACAACTAGGCATTTGGAGGGAGTCTTGGTGTGTCCTTGTATGAAAATGTATGAATGGGTCACTATATGATGTAAATGAAGCAATGTGACTTTATGTCTAATGTAAAGAAGCATGTTGATATTATATCTTTGATGAAATCTATGTTTAAGATTAATGTGATGTGCCTAGTGTCACATCTAAGGAGCACCCCTAGACGTAACCGGTGTCATCGTCCTAAAAAAGGACTAAGACTAACCTCTTAGCATTCATCCTAACATATCATAGGTTAAATTGTGGAAAATTTAAAAATTTTCATCTATTTTTATATTGAGGTTTGTAAAAACTCTCGCTTACACATAATATATATACATATATATATATATATATATATATGGATTTTACATAGAAAACTCACATAGGAAGAACTACAAATGATTCTAATTTTATTTTACTACATAATATAGAAATATAATCTCATAGGAAGTCTAGGATAAATCTCACATTAAATCATCTAGAACAAGTACAACATTTGGGCATAACCCATACTTCATTACAATAAAAGCAACATATAGGCTTATACAACAATTGTCTTCAAATGAAAGAAAAGGAACTAAATTGTCTTTAAGACTTAAAAAACATCAATAGCTAGATTGGCATCGTACTTAGAAAGTGAAGACTAGCCGAACATACAGAATGAGAATCCAAATCTTATTCAATGTCCCTCCAAAAGCTCAATGACCAAAACCTACATTTTGTAGTAAACATAGAAAAATAGGTTAGTACATCACTTGTACTAGGTATAAGCATATACACCTAAAACATTTCAAAAACATGCATGAAAATGGACCATTTATTTAGAAAACACGCCAATTCATGATAAAGCGTTTAATGCACATACAAGAGAGCATATACAACATAAGGATCACAATAACACAAGTAATGTTCACAATAAATATAACTCAACATAAGAAGCATATCAACCTAACAAGTTTGATAGTTCACATTAACATGAGCATACAAAATCCTTACCACCAATCTCATCCTAAGCCTACAAGTGTTATGCTTATGTGAAGCCCCAAAATCCACACAACCAAGTAAACAAGATAGAAGATCATAGGTAATGCTTTGCTACGTAATACATATCACCATAGATAGTCATCACTTCATATAAAGTCAACATCATACATTTCTTAACATCATACATAAGAACAACCTCCTAGGACTCTTCTTTTAGCCAACTTGTGCAATGTATAGGAAGAGTACCATACACCTGCCTATACTAACTCAAACCCCTCAAGTCACCCTAGTTAGTGTTCCCTTTGTTACTTTGTTTTACTTTCAAAAACAATTGGCTTAACAGACATAGACAATGTGAGCTTAAACATGGAATCTGGTGTGATGAGCGCCACACCAAAAGAAGATGGTTTACTTGCCAAGTAGAACTAAAACATTAACATATCTTTCTAGGTGGATCCACTAGCAAGTCTTCCTATGGGGGCAACATAGTTAAGGAACTAGGAGATATGTCTTGAACCCTCTACATTACCATATGTATTGGATCCCTCATCTCGTGATAAACCATTGGGTGAATGTTCATCCAAATGGAGTCAACACCTCATGTGGAACTATAGGATGAATCTTTCATCATAGGAAGTCAACACCTCTCATTGTCAAGTTCACTCGGTGCTAAACTAAAGTCCCTATTGAAATGTCTTTAAGCCTTTATTATTCATCATAGCTTAGTTTAGGTCATAAGAGACTAACCCCCTATATATATTCACCATTAACTTCATAGGAATTGCATGCGAACATCCTTTCAATACAACCCTCATATGTGATATTAGAATATCATCATCATCATGTCATAATAAGGCACATAGGGAATTCATAACCAACCTTATATCATTACAGCTTAAGCATAATTTCACAATGACATAAAGTAGACATTTCAATTTCATCATTATACCAACACCTACTAAATTCAATCATAAGGAATGCTTCAATTGAACTTCATCACCAAGTACAAGCCATTACTAGTGAAATAAAGGTTTAAGATTACAAAGTCTTACCAATTTTCCTTCAAAAGCCATTATTATTGGTGTTACCCTCAACCAATCCAATTTCATTCATCAATAGGTGTAATAACATCATAAAATAGTGCTTAACACAAGAACTAGGTCAATTGTATCATCACTATCCGAGTTAACATCAATTCATAACCTAGGGTCAGGGGAAAAGAGTTCATAATGAATTATTCAAGAAATATATACAAACAATAATACATGACCTGAATCAGTCCATTAACGAATTATAATAGCTAAGACAAGTCTAACAATCGATACATCTTCGATTCCAATTAATTCATAAGCAAGATCCAAGGTTTGGGGAATTTGGGGAAAGGGACATGATCCATAAGAAATTCCAATATTCAAAATCAATAACTCAAAAATCTACACTTAATTAGCCTTAGATAATCATAATTTATCACAATGAACCATCAATTTCAAATTTAGAAGAAAACTCATTAGTAGAGGAAAACCCTTGGAATTGGGTGATTGAGAAATTAACTTTGAAAGGACCTCTTGGTTAAAGGAAACCCAAGAGTGAAGAACTCATAGCTTATTGAAGCTTTGTCAACAAAATTTGAGAAGAGAAGCTGAGATCTTGGTCTTCTTCTCCAAGCTTCCTTGATCCTTCAATGGAGGTTGAGTTGAGAGAGAAAGCATAGAGAAGAGAACTTTTGGTTTTGATTTGGGGATTTTTATTTGAGTGAGTTAGAAATGGATTATAAATGATCTAACACCAATATAGTAATCGTCCCCTAAATTAATCAAAAGACCTCTTACTTCATTAGGTCTTTTTGAGAATTCAAATTGACTTAAACACAACGTGAGCGAATCTAGGAAGTGGCTTCTCGTTGCAGGGGAAATTTCAAATCTTTTTTCAGAAATTAGGGTTTAGGCAGTGGACCTCATGGAGACCCTTGGTCGCAAGGAAAATTTTTTCCTTCTTTGTGCTAGGTGATCGACGCGTGGCTGGTTCTACATCTTGGCTACCACTAAAAACATCAACTTCCACATATAAGAGCTCAACATTTCTCAACGTGAGGAGTTCCCTTCTCAACAATAACATGAGCTCAACAAAATATACAGAGTCATTTATGCCAAAATTTCATATCAACACACATTAACTTGCTTAGTATCATTTTATGAAGGAAACAACATACCAAAATACACCAAACAAGTGCAAATCTAGTAAAAGAGCTTTTTTTTCCATGAAAACTCATTTTAGCTTGAACTTTTACCATGTATATGCATATCTTTGCAAAACAAGTCAAATCCAAGTTTTGATCATTATTTTAATCACTAATAGGAATAAGTAACCTTAGTTAGCAAGAGATTAGGATAACAGGACTTCATGTTGGCCTCGGACTCCCATGTTGCTCCCTCAACTAGGTGGTTCCTCCGTAACACCTTTACGGAGGCTACCTCTTTGTTCCTCAATTTCTTCACTTGTCGATCAAGTATTTCCACCAGAACCTCTTCATAAGATAGGTTCTCATCCACTCCTAGACCTTCAATTGGAAGAATTAATACGGGTCAACCAATGCACTTAATAAGCATGGAGACATGAAAACCAAGTGAACCGAAGCGAGCTCAGTAGATAATATCAACTCATACGCAACCTTGCCAAACCTTTGCAAAATTTCACAGGGACCCACATAATGAGGATCTAAATTCCATTTATTGCCAAATCTCATCACCCCTTTTATGTGTGAAATTTTTTGATACACTTTATCCCCTTCTTCAAATTCTAAATCTCTTCTCCTATTGTCGCATGAGACTTTTGCAAGCTATAGACTGTTTTCAATTATTCCCTTATCATATGAAATATATTCAAAGCATCATAGACTAATTCCGGATCAATAACTGAAGACTCTCCAACTTTAAACCATCCCACCGAAGATCTACATCTCCTATCATACAAAGATCTGAAAGGAGACATGGATATAGACGAATGGTAACTGTTGTTATAAGAGAACTCCATAAAAGGCAAGTGCTCATCCTAACTGCCCTTGAAGTCAATGACATAAGCTCTAAGCATATCCTCAAAAGTTTGAATAGTACGCTCGGCTTGACCATCCGTTTGAAGATGAAAAACGGTGTTTAACTTACTCTTTTGAGAAGTAAGATACCCTCTTTTGGTGTGAGGGGATGACAACAAATTCCATGTTTGTCTCACATGGTCTTATTGTTGGTTAAGGCTATAGTTTCCCTAAAGTAAAATGGACAATGTAAGTAAAGTAAGAACTCTAACTAGGATAACCTAAGGGTAGTTGCTTAGTTAAGGTGGGGGTATGGGACTTCACCTATGCATTGCACAAGTGAATCTTTAGGGATGTACTAGGAAAGTGTTCTAATGCATGTGTCTATGTATGTTTTCCTTATGCATAACTTTGTAGTAATTGTCGACTCGTTGTGATGAAGTGCATGGTATGAGTTCTAATGTATCTATGTGGCGAGGTCTTATCCTTATATGAACTATGTTGGTCTTAATGACTATATGATGAAGGTTTTGGTGACTTGAATGAAGTTGTCTTCACTTACTTGTTTATGTATGGATTGGATGTTAAGGCTTGTGGTCTCATGATAGGTCTACTAAGGATGTGTGAAGTTATGGGGCTTCACATGTACATTGCACTTGTAGATATAGATAGGGATTATGAGTAAGGTCTCATAAGGTTCTATTTAAGGAAAAAAAATAAGTATACGTGCATAATGACTAAGAGTTTACTGTAATACCCCTAAGGTCTTGGCTTTAATGTGTCTATCATGTGCTATATTTCTATAATGATATGTTATGATATCTGTAGAATGTATGTATTTTTTCCTTGTGGCCTTAAGGTGGTGCATTGCACCAACTATCAGTCAAAGGATTACTTAAGAATCTAATGAGTTAAAAAGAGAGGTTCACTATTAATCTTGATGTGAGTTGTGTGCCCCTATCCAATATGATGGATAACGGAATACTATGTGTACTCACTAAATCATTTATATACATCTTTGCATAATCTTCCGAGTAAGTGGACTTCACGGGAATAAAGTGAGCAGACTTCGTCATCCTATCCAGCACAACCATATAGAGTCATTTTGCCTTCTAATCTGAGAAAAACATATAAAGTCCATATTAATGTCTTCCCACTTCCATGTAGTAATTTTGATTTCTTGAACTAAAAACACTCGGCTTTAGGTATTCGGCTTTTACTTGTTGGAAATTTTTACACTTTGCAACAAATTCTTATATGTCCCTTTTCAAGCCATCCCACCAAAATACTTCTCCAAGGTCATGATACATCTTATTAGAGCTCGGATGAATTGAATAAAAGGAACCATGAGCATCCTCAAGAATCCAATTTCTCAAATCATCCACATTGGGGACAAACCTCGCTTGGTACCTCAAAAAATCATCCCCAAGGAGAATGACTCATTAAGCTTACAAGGAACCAATTCCTTTAACTCCATCAACGATGGATCAAGGTGTTTCTTAGACTTTACATCAACCACCAAGGACGATTCTTTGTCATATCCGGGAATAGCCCCTAGACGTAACCGGCGTCGTCGTTCTCTTTGTAGACTAAGACTAGCCTTTTAGTTTACATCATTAAATTTATAGGTCAAGTAAAAAATTTATAACTTTTCATTACATCTACTAGGAGGTTTGCATAGGCATACATATAGTATATATATATCGAGTATACATAGACCCTTCGAATAGGAATATTACTTATTCTTCTACTTTTATTGCACATAAATATATAAAATATAAAATAGTCATAATAGTCATCTCATCTCATAACCATCTAATAAGATTGTAATAACTTGTGCATAACCCATAGATCAAGTAAGAATGCCTCACATCGACTATTCGATGTTTCATACTAAAAAGGAAAGAACATAATAGTCGTAGACTCTAAACAACTCCATTAGCTAGATAGTGGAATCGCCCTCGGAAAGTGAGGACCTGCCCTACTTGGATGAATAAGAGATTCAAGCCTTCTTCAAGTCGTCTTCTAAGCACTTCAATGACCGGAACCTAAAATGTTTCGGAAAAGGAAGAAATGGAGTTAGTACACCACTTCTACTAAGTATGAGACCATATTCACACATACATCAAAATCATACTAAGGAAAAGGAAATTTCATAAAGGTATGTAATTTACTTTGAAAACACTTGTGCATATTCAATAAGGCCATATCAAATCACTCCGACATATTCATTAATTCATAGGCATGTACATCACAAGACCAACAACATCAAAACTAGTCAAGTCAACATGCATATTATCTAATTAGACATATAGTCAAACAAACTATACCATCTAGTCATTACCACAAGTAGCATGAATAGAAGTTCATTATAACATAACGAAAGCAAGACAATTACCCATCACTCCTATAAAGTCAACAACTGCAATGACCAAGTAAATCCCCATAACCTACTAAATCAAGTAACCTAGGATCGTGACTAACTTCGTACTTGATATATCATATTATTTAAGAGTACATATAATTTTTCTTTAATCATATAGACAAAAACATATTCATAAATAACACAAATCAACATATAGTATTAACTATGTGCAAGTTCATCATATATATGTCATATAACATTATAAGCATTTTCATTGATAATAAGATCCTCTATGACTCCCTTCAAGGCTAACTAGTGCAATGTTTAGGTAGAGTCACATATCCCTACTTAGACTAGGCTAAACCCCTTAGGTCATTTTTTTAGAGTTCAATCCATTAGTTCATTTTACCTTTTTGGGAACATCTTGTCCTAATTGACATAGACCACATAAGATAATGTGGAATATGGTGTCATGGAAGCCTACACCGAAAGAAAGTGGACTACTTGCCAAGGTAGTACTATAAAATGAACATAGAAATTATGTGGATCCACTAACTAGTATTCCTATTGGGGAAACATAGTTCAAGAACAAGGAGATATAGTTGGGACCCTCTTTATGCTAAATGCATTATAGTCTCCAATCTCAAGAGTACATTGATGATCCGACCTTCCCTGTGTGGAAAGGGACACTCCTCACTCTAGTTCACTCGGTGCTAAGCTAGAGTCCATTTTTGAAATGTCTTTAATGTTTTTATTAATCATCATAGCTTATTGTAGGTCATAGGGTATAACCCTTGTCTAACATCATCATCATAATAGCTCAATAGGAATTTCATGAGTATTATCCTCTCATTACAATTCATATTGGTGAGGTTAGCAAATTAACATTCTCATATCATGATAAAGCACATTGGTAAATCATTCACCATCCTTATAACTTTTACATTTTAATATAATACCTCACAATCATAGTCAGACATTTCAATTCAACATCATGCCACTTTAATAATCCTAATACAAGGTATACTCCAATACAACATCATAACTAAATCACAATTAACGATAATTTGAAGTAAAGGATAGGGGTTACAAGACTTACCAAGCCTCCTTCATAATCCATTATCAAAGTCTTACCATCAAACCTAAATTTAACCCAATTTTTGTATAAATCATAATAAATTAATAAAAAACATTATAACAAGTATATAATAATTACTACATGACAATTCAATGCTAGATCATAGCTTAAGACAAGATACTTAGGTCAATTCATAACATACTTCATAACCTAGATTATCTTCTCAAGAAATAGCATGCAAGACTACAATTCACCCTAATTAATTCATGATTAGTTTATAAACATAATCTAGTAGTAATTCAACCAATAACCAAGTCAATTGAACCAATACCATCTAATTCATATCAAGATCAAAACCTAAGGTTAAGGGGAATAGGTTATCTTCTACAAACTAGACCCAACCATCAAGATATATCATAATTCGGTTATTATTCATGTTAATATATCCATAATATCCAAAGTAAATCATAAAAAATTAATTCATAACATCAATTTCATATTGGATGAAAACCCACCTGAAAATTACACTTTTGAAATCAATTTTGATGGAAACCTTTCAGGAAAGAGGTCTCAAAGGTAAACTAGATCCAATACGTTGTTAATTGATGAAGATTGATGGATAAACCTTGTATTTTCATCCCTAAAACAATCCCCTATCTTGTTATTCAATGGAGTCTTGAGTAGAGAGAAAGAAGAGAGTTTAGGTTTTTGAGGTGTGATTAGTCTAATGGGGTTGGGGTCTTTATATGGGGTGTTAATTAACTTTATTACGATCCCCTTAAACGCTAATTAACTAATTCATCCCTTATTTAATTAAATTAACCTAACTAAAAACGAGCAGCAAAGACAGGTCACTTACCCACGAGACCCCGTTGATGCCTCGTGTGTCAATCAACGGACCAACCCCCCTTTTGTGCTGCACATCCGCCGATAAGTTCAGAGAGTTTTCTAAATATCCCATTAAATTATTTGGCTATGTTTTGGTCGACGGATGGAATTGACGCCCCATCGATCCACACATGTTTCCTCAATTGCCTTCCGTGGGTTCACACTGCCCAGACAATGTTTGACTCTACGTTCAAGGGTCCTGTTCAAGGGCCCTTGGTTAGTCCTTGGGGAGTCGTACACAAAAGTTTTGAATATGAATCAAACCTAATACGTGTTATACATCCTTCAGAAATTTTCATGAATTCCGACTCCTAAAAGCTAGTCAAATAAGCTAAGGCACACTAGTACCTCCTTGAACTAGTTTCCGAACGTCATGGACGTTCTTGGATGTTTGGGTTTCTAGACTTCCTAAATCACTTATATTCATTAAATGGACCTTAAAAGAATGTTTAAACCTTAGGACACTTATGTTAGGCTCTGGAACATGTCTTGTCTTTTGGAAATATTACATTCTTGTTGAAATAAACCTTTCACTCCACTTAATGAAGTCATCATGAATCAAGTCCCAAAATATTATATAAATTATCATTTAGCATATAATATAAAACTTCCTTAACTTCAACAGAAAGACAAACTCAATAGTAAAAGCTTTTATCATATAAACTATTACTATCCAAAGTTATCCTAAGACTCACTAAGGTAAGACATGAAGAAACTGCCATACAATCTATTCAGTACACATCTAAGTGATCCTTAAGACGACAAAAGATAAGCATGCTTCATTTTATTTAACAATTATACATTTAATACTAAAGACACTAGAAGAAACATACATGTATTTAGGAACTACACAAAAAGGACCATCGTCAAAGACAACTCCCAAGTTACATGTAGTCCAATGTGAATGTCGCATCTCATATTACTACTCCCACCTTAGTGCTCCTTGAGAATCCCCTTAGACTAGGTGTAACACCTCAAAATTTCCATAACCTAGAATAGAGCCTCACCTACCTAATGATGATTAAAATCATATTTCCATACCTAGACTAACCTAATAAAGTTAATCTAGAAGTATTACAGCCTTTTTGTCAAAGAAACACCTTGACATTTGGAAACCGAACAAAATTGAACTAGTAGACGTCACTATGTTTGGAGAAGGTTTGGTAGTGTAATATGAAGTCTAAAACATGTAAAAAGACTTTAAATAGTTAAAATATAGTAATAGGGTCCAAACATCCAGTAAAAACTCCCCAAGGACTACTCGGAGGGTCCTTGAGGAGGACCTAAACATTGGCGAGAAAGCTTCCGAGGGAGCTTGTGGAAGCCAAAATGTGGAGCCAGTCACACGATGCGCAACAAGCACAAGGAAGGAAAAATTTTGCCTTGCAACACGGAGACTCCACGATGTCCACTGTCTCAACCTAGTTTTTCAAAAAAAATATATGAAATTTCCCCATGATGCGCATCCACTTCCCATATTCGTTCACGTCCTTTTAAAGTCAATTTGACTTCTCAAAAAGACCAAATTAAGTGAGAGGTATTTTGGGTAGTTTAGAGGACGAGTATATATTGATTTTAGATCAATTTAAAGCCATTTTCACTCACTCAAATCAAATCCTCAAATCAAAACCCAAAATCTCTCGCCTCTCTACTTTCTCTCTCAACTCAACCTCCATTAAAGGATCAAGGAAGCTTGGACAAGAAGAAAAAGTTCTAAATTTTTTTTCTCAAATTTTGTGGGCAAAGCTTTATTAGTGTATGGGTTCTTCACTGTAGTGTTCTTTTCCCAAGAGGTCCTTTCAAAGTTTATTTCTAAATTACTCATTTCCAAGGGTTTTCCTCTACTAATGAGTTTTGTTCTAAACTTGAAATTGATTGTTAATTGTGATGAATTGTGATAACCAAGGATAATTGAGTTTATATATGGTTCAGTAAAGGATGTTGATTATAGGAATATCGTATGGATCATGTCCCTTTCCCCAAATTCTCCAAACCTTGGATCTTACTTATGAATTGATAGGAATCAAACGTGTATCGATTGTTAGACTTGTCTTAGCTATTCTAATTTCTTAATGGACTGCTTAGGATCATGCATTATCGGGATTGGATCTATTTATTGAAGAATTCATGATGAACCCTATTCCCCTAGCCCTAGGTTATGAATTGATATTGACACGGATAGTGATGATACAATTGAGATAATTCTTGTATTAATCACTATTTTATGATGCTATTACACCTATTGATGAATGAAATTTGATTGGTTGAGGGTAATAACAATGATGATTGCTTTTGAAGGAGAATTTATAATACTTTGTGATCTTAAACCTTTACTTCAATAGTGATGGCTTCTACTTGGTGATGAAGTTCAATTGAAGAATGCCCATTTGATTGGATTAAGTAGGTGTTGATATGATGATAAAATTGGAATGTTGTGTTTATGTTATTGTGAAATTATGCTTTGTAATGATATAAGGTTGGTAATGAATTGCCTATGTGCCTTATTATGACATGATTACGATGATATGCTAATATCACACATGAGGGTTGTATTGAAAGGATGATCTCATGCTATTCCTATTAAGTTAATGATGAATATATACAGTGGGTTAGTCTTCTATGATCTTAACTAAGTTATGAAATATAATAAAGTCTTAAATACATTTCAAAAGGGACTTTAGTTTACCATCGAGTGAACTTGACAATGAGCGGTGTTGACTTCCCATTGAGAAAGATTCATCCTATAGTTCCACATGAGGTGTTGACTCCACTTAGCGGGACATTCACCCTATGTTTTCTCAGGAGATGAGGGATCCAATGCTAATGGGAATGTAGAGGGTTCAAACATATCTCCTAGTTCCTTAACATTGTTGCGCACATAGGAAGAATAGCTTGTGGATACACATAGAAAGCTATGTTAATGTTTTACATCTACCTTGGTAAGTAGAGAACCTTATTTAGGAGTAGGGTTCATCACACCATATTCCATGTTTTATCTCACATGATCTATGTCAGCTAAGGCAATTGTTCCTTAAAGTAAAAAAAGTAACAAAGTGAACACTAACTAGGTGACCTTAGGGGTTTGACTTAGTAGGGGCTCTACCTAGACATTGCACAAGTTGGCTCTAAGAGGAGTCCTAGGAGGTTGTTCTTATGTATGATGTTATGAAATATATGATGTTTACTTATATGATGATACTCTTATATGATGATGACTATATTGATGAATATGGTGTTGGTCTAAATTGTTATATAGTTAGTGATGACTATATATTGTAATATGTATTATGTAGCAAATAATTACCTATTATCTCCCATCTTGTTTACTTGGTTGTGTGGATTATGGGGCATCACATAAGCATTACACTTGTAGGCTTGGGATGGGATTGGTGGTAAAGGATTTTGTATGCTCATGTTAATGTGAATAATCAAACTTGTTAGGTTGATATAGTTCTTATGTTGAGATATATTGATTATGAACATGACTTGTGTTATTGCGATCCTTATGTCGTATATGTTCTCTTGTGTGTGCGTTAAAGTCTTTATAATGACTTGGCATGTTTTCTAAAGAAATGGTCCATTTTAATGCATATTTCAAATATTTCATGTGCATATGCCTATGCTTAGTTAAAGTGATGTCCTAACCCATGTTTCTATGTTTACTACAAAATGTCGGTTCCAGCCATTCAACTTTTAGAGCGCCATTTAAGAAGAATTGGATTCCCATTATCCATATTCAATTGGTCCTCTCTTTATGAGAAAGATGCCACTATATAGCTATTGATGTGGTTTTAGTCTTAAAGTCAATTTAATTCATTCTCTTTCATTTGAAGACGATTGTTGTATAAGACTATATGTGGCTTTTTTTGTAATGAATTATAGGCTATGCCCAAATGTTGTGCTCATTCTAGATAGATTAATACGAGACTTATCCTAGACTTCCTATGAGATTTTATTGCTATATTATGTATGTGAAATAAAAGTAGAAACCGATATAGTGCTTCCTATGTGAGGGGTCTATGTAAACTCCCTATACGCATATTATGTGTAAGCGATTGGTTAATGTAAACCTCAACATAAAATTAGATGAAACGTTATAAATTTTCAGCAATGTTGTGAAGAATGATAAGAGGTTAGTCTTAGTCATCTTTGAGGACGAAGACATCAATTACGTCTAGGGGGTGCTCCCCGGATGTGACAAACTTAGTATCAGATCATGAGGTTGAATATGCTTAGGATTCATGTCTAATTAAACCACGTCTATGTACATTTTTATTCATAATTATGAAGCGCGACACACTTATGTATGACAGACTATATGATGCTTTGGAAATTCTCATCTTTCTTGTTATCCTATGTCGTGCCTCTAGAGTCTACTTTATGTGTTCTTTTCACCTAAATCTTTTATTATGGTAATAGGTATGAATACTCGAAGGGCAGCGACATGAATGGACGAGGAAGGAATTGCTAATGCGGGGGCTTATGACAACCAAACTCCTTCCCTAGACAATCAAGTTCCTCCACTTGAAGAAGTTTCTATGGGTGATCAAGTTTCGGTTGCTCCTCCACTGATGAATGATGGAGAGATAAGGGAAAATTTTCACAATTTGGCCCAAGCCATGACTTCACAAGCTAATGTTGTCAATTCTCAAGTCCAATCCAAGACGGCACAAGTGAATCGGTGAAACTATATATTAACACTTGTGTATTTGTGTTTTGAAGTTCTAAAATGAGCTAAGATGAGATTAAGATACAGTGTATAAAGTTTCGTGAAGTTTGGAGGTCAAACATCCAAGTGCACCCATGACGTTCGAAAGGTTTTCTTTGAAACGTACTTGTGTGCCTTAGTGTGTTTCGTCAAGTTTTACGTGTTCTTTTGGAAGAAATTGATGTGATAGGTACTAAACATATATATAAGCATATTTGTGTAGGAAACATCTGGGCAAAACTCCCCAAGAACCAACCAAGGGTCCTTGAGGAAGGACCTATCTTGATTGCCAAAACTGCCTAAGGTAGTCCAACCTACGGAGGGAAATCGACGCCCAGTAAGCTGGTCTACACCCTGTAGGTGGTGGAATTGATGGAGACTTATCCTAGAGATATTAATATCCCATTTTCCAGCCTTTTTTCAAATGACGTTGACCAGCACGGGCCGTCGATTAGACGATACCCAGTAGGTGCTGCCCGTCGATGGTGTCCTGTAATTCCCTGCAACATCTTGACTAAGTGGAAGGTAGTTTGGTATTTTCACCTAGCCATTCTAAAATTAGTTTGACGATTTCTTGAGGTTATTGTGGGTATTATAAGTGGGTTTATAAGTCTTAAACACCTAGATGAATTCACTTTTCTAAATCAAAATACATATCTTGTAAAGAACTCTCTAGAACACCATTGAAGCTTGAAGGAAGATTGGATCTTGGAAGTGGGATTCTTCATAAATTCTTCATATTACTCGTGGTCTAGCATCAATTAAGTTATGTCCATCATGCTTTAATCTATTTTTTAGGAGTCAATCTTCAATGTTATTTCTAAAGTCTTTCAAGACTTAAAATTGTCCTATTTTCATATCTAGTCATTGGTTCTTGCATAAAACATTTTGAATCATTTTGTATTTGATTAGATTAATGTTAATTTAATGATTTTATACTAAAACCTCTATGAACCCATGCAATTCGTGTCACCCTAGTTTTTGTCAACTTTGTGGGTTATTTGATTGTGTCATTATGCTATTGAATTCTTGTGTAGTTTGATTAGGACCAATGAATTAAGAACGTATGATGTTAGAATTGTTAGTATGCTGTCCTAATTTTATAAATTCATGTTGCATTATCATGAATTCATAGTATATTATTATTATTGGATTGAATTGGTGATCATGACCATTGGTAAGGGCCTTTGAGTATTATGTTGGTTGAGTTGGCTATGGATTGGAGTAGTAAGGTTGGAATAATGGTATATTGCCCTAACTTTCTATATATTGTGTAGTATAGATTTTAGATGATGATGATGTTTGGTATGGTCCACTTATGGTGGCGGTGCATATGTGTTATACTTGTGAATTATGTGGCCTCATCGGCATTGCTTTATGAATTGTGCAACAATATGGCCTCTTTGGTGTTACTTATTTTATTATGATATTAGCATATTATAACTTGATTATGTGAGTAGTATCATGGTCTTGATGACTTAAGTGCTATGTGGAGTCAAAGCATGAATTCTTTTAGTTGATGATGTGTATTTCTAGTAGGTTATAGTAAGTTATAATGAAGTCATTTTGAGTATTACTTGATATTGAAGTATGATTATTCTATATAGATTATATGAGCCTTGTGATAACTTAGATTGCTGATACTATAGTAGTGGATAGGGTGACCTATAGATGACATTGATTGCTCCTATGTGCTTCTAAAATGACATGTAATTTTTCATATGGTGAAGTATGTGTGAGTCTAGTTTTGGTAGAGTTGTGTCCCTTATTTGATACATGTACAATGTGAATATGATTTCTTGACTTAGTATGCTAAAGCTTCTTACTCCTGTATGTGTGATTAACGTGTGAACATGAACATTGTTAAGAATGTCCTTTGTGTGGAACCTTCAACCTAGATAGAATGTTATGATATCCTTGAAGTCGAAAGTCATAATGGTATCCTTTTTGTGTGAATGGTGTACTTTAGGTTTGATTGGATGGAACGCAAAAAATCATCCTTAGGGAAGTCATTGAACTATCCTCTCGACCATTGTAGGTAGCCTTAGTGGAACCTCTTTGGTAAGGTGTAATATGATTGGTTGTGAACCAATTAAGGTACCTCTTCACATACTCTTTTTTTTAAAATGCTATATGAGAAGAAAGGCTAGCACCGAGTGGGTATGTTAGGGGAGTTGCTCTAAATAAGATGAAATTAGAGAACAAATTAACCTTTCATAGTCCTTAACCATGTGCCTACATGGCATGTGTCCTAGTTCTACCATTGGAAATTAGTACACCCTCCATCACAGTAGGTTCATGACTCCAGATTCCTTGCATAGATAGTATGGCCTATGTCAGTTATTGCCTATTCTCATCATGTGGGGTACTTACTAGTGTTGGAAAAATTTATGAAATTTATGTGGTGTTATGGGATGCTATCTAGAAATTGCACGATTAGGCTTTGAATATGTTAGTGTGTGAGTTCCTATGTCTTCTCCAAGACCATTATTTGAATGTCCTTATATGTTAAATGTCTCTTATTGAACTAATAAAAGGATGACTTATGTTAGAAAGTATGTTAATGGATAATTACTTACCTAGAGTAGTTTAAGGGTTGCGTAGTTAAGGTATGAAGGGGGTATAGTAATGGTCACTTCATGTCTTAAATAGGGAATGCTTAAGAGTAACTCTACATAGGGAAAGTAAATTGATAAAGGAGAAATGATCTAAACTTAGGTAGTCTTATGGATTATTTAGGTAAGCTTTGAGAGGGTGTATGTGTGTTCTTTTATTAAATTACTTAAGTAAGTCTTTTCAGAACCTTTGGGAGGAGAATGTCATATTATGTATATATACTATTATGTGAAGTAAGAATGATCTTATTTTAGATAGTCTAAAGGATCTCTTAGGTGTTTATGAAGGGATTGTATGGGTTGTTTCTTTATAACTCACCCAAGTGAGCCTTAGAATAACCTTTGGTAGGCACATCTCATGTTTATGTGTTTCGATATATTCTTGATACTTTATTGTTATGTGTGAGTTTCATTTGAAGTTACAGTGAAGTCACTGTAATACTCACTGTAATGTTACTGTAAGATGTTATAATTTCATACAATTTAGATATGTCATGGAATGTGTACGAAATGTGATGTTTGGTGTTTAAATATAATTGCTATACTTTTAATATGTAGTTTTAATCACATAGAGCATGTTTCTCATAAATTTCCTCTTCTTATGATTTTATGGCATTTTGCCATACCCAGTTCATTCATTTTACTAATTCCAAAAATTTTGTCTAGGTGGAAGGCGAGATGTGTCTTAAATCAAGGCTTGGAATCTAGACTCTTTCAAGCAAAGTTGAAGTATTTCCTCACTTGATTTGAGGATATAAATATATTTAGACTTCTTTTATTCAAAGTATTGTATTATACCAAGTATTTCTATATTTTGAATGTATGGGCCGTGTCCCAAGTATTCTTGAGTCTATGATTGGCGTAGATTGAGACTTAGTATTTTCCTATGGTTTTATACGAAATATTTCATGATATATTATTCGTATGAAATATTTTAATTCTTCCTACTTTTCATACATGTATGCAATGAACAATGTCATAGGGCTTGTACAATACATCCGAGAGGTCAAGTACACCATGCTACTATTTGAGAACATAATCTCTTCTTGGGTTCCCTTTCCAGTCATGACAATCAGAAAGTTTGACCTCGTATGCCTCCTCATGCTAGCACTATGGCATCTCATTTGAGAGACTTTACTAGGATGAACCTTTTTATGTTCTACGGGTCCAAGGCCGATGAAGACCTTCAAGATTTCTCAGATGAAGTCTATAAGATACTATTTTCTATGGGTGTACCTACAGGTGAAAAGGCCAAGTTGTCTGCCTATCAACTCAATGATTTGGCACAAACTTGTTACACACAATGGAGGGATAATAGGGTGCTAAGAGGTGGTCCGGTGAATTGGGAGATCTTCAAAAGGGCTTCATTGATCGGTTCTTTCCTAGAGAGTTGAAGGAATATAAGGTGGAAGAATTCATCAACCTTGGTCAAGGAGGTATGAGTTTACTTGACTAGTCCTTATAGTTTACAAAATTTTCTATGTATAGTCCATCCTTGGTGTCTAACCCAAGGGATGAGATGAGTCATTTCCTTAGGGGAGTTCCCAATGACTTGGTGGAAGAATGTCGTTTAGCTATGCTTCATGACAATATGAATATTTCCCGTTGAACGGTTTATCCTCAATAAGCAGAATGAAGTAGACTAAAGAGAAATAATAATGAGGCCAACAAGGCCAAGTCTTTTGAAAGTGTTTCTTCAAAGGAGAGATTGGAGATTTTTAAGATAAGCCTAGATTCAAGAAGAGGTTTGCCAATCAAGTTTCTTATAATATCTCTAAGGCTCGTGATGATAAGGTTCCTAAGAATAAGACCCAAAAGGAAAAGAGTGTAAATTAACCTAGTGAGAAGCCTACTTGTATCAATTGTACTAAGGGCTATATGAAAGATTGCTTAGTTGGAACGGGTAATTGCTTCGTTGTGGAAAGAATGAAAGTTTAGAGATTGCCATAATTTGAAGGGGCAAGACAAGGGTAGCGGATAAGCAAGTGGTTCAAATGTTCATGCTCTAAGAAAGAATTGCTTTTATTGTCTATGTTCTAGGGGTAAACAAGAGAGTTCTCCCGATGTCACGATAGGTATGTTACAAGTCTTCTCTATTTTTGTTTATACTTTACTTGATCCTGGTGCTACCTTATATTTTGTTACTCCTTTGGTATCTAGAAAGTTTGATATTTTGCTCGCTATCCTAAATGAACCTTTTATGGTGACTGCCTCAGTAGGTGAGTCGGTGGTTGAAAATAGGGTACATAGAAATTTTCCAAAAATGTTACCGGATATAATTGCTCATGTTGAACTAGTAAAACATGATTAGGTTTATTTTGATGTTATTTTGGGGATTGATTGGTTTCATGCGTGTTTTGCTTCCAATGATTGTAGGACAAGAGTTGTCAAGTTTAACTTTCCTTATGAACCTGTCTTAGAGTAGAAATGGGAAATTCTATTCCTAGAAGTCGTATTATTTCTTGTCTAAAGGCTTGTAAGATGATCTCTAAAAGGCGTTTATACCATATTGTAAGAGTCAAATATTTAGACTCCGAAGTTCCTCCCATTGAGTTAGTCCCCGTAGTGAGGGAATTTCTAGCGGTCTTTCTTAATGATTTTCTAGGAATTCTTCCCGAACGGGAAATTGATTTTGGTATTGACTTGCCACCAGATACGGATCCCATTTCGATTCCTCCTTATCGAATAACTCCAGCCGAATTGAAAGAGTTGAAGGCTCAATTCAAGGATTTACTAGACGAAGGCTTCATTCAAATTAGAATTTTTCCATAGGGTATTCCTGTTATATTTTTGAAAAATAAGTATGGGTCACTTAGGATGTGTATTGACTCCCAGAAAAAAATTAAAGTGACCACTAAAAATAAGTATCCTCTCCATAGGATTGATGATTTCTTTGATCAACTCCAAGGGGCTAGCTACTTTTCCAAGATTGACATGAGGTTGGGATATCACCTTCTTAGGGTGAGTGATGAATATATTCCTAAAACAGCTTTTCGGACAAGATATGTTCACGATGAGTTTAGAGTGATGTCTTTTGGGTTGACTAATGCCCGATGATATTTAAGAACCTAATGAATATGGTTTTCCAAAACTACCTAGATACATTTGTGATTGTCTTCATAGATGACATCATGGTGTATCCAAAGAATGAGAGTGATCATATGGATCCTTTGAGAGTAATGTTACAAGCTTTGAACGAACACCAATTATTTTCCAAGTATAGCAAGTGTGAGTTTTTGTTAAGGTTGGTGGCGCTTCTTAGACATGTCATCTCTAGTGAGGGTGTAGAGGTTGATCCAGAAAAGACCGAGGCGGTTAGATATCGACCTAGACCTTTGAATCCAAAAAATATAAGAAGTTTCTTGGGTTTATCCGGGTACTATATGAGGTTTGTGGATAGTTTTGCATCCATTACATCTTCTTTTACTACCTTCACCCAAATGAATGTGAAATTTGAGTTGATGGAGGCTTGCTAAAGAAGCTTCCAAACCCAGAAAGATAAGCTTACCATCGCTCCATTGTTTACATTACTGGAGGGTACTAAGGGTTTTGTGGTATACTGTTATGCATCCCAAGTGGGATTAGTTTGTGTCCTTATGCAACACGGGAATGTTATAGCCTATGACTCTAGGCAACTCAAGTTTCATGATAAGAACTACCCAACTCATGATCTTGAGTTAGCGTTCGTGGTGTTTTACTTGAAATATGGAGGCATTACTTATATGGTATTCATGTTAATGTATATACCGATCATAAGATTCTTCACTATATGTTTAACCAAAAGGAGTTGAATCTCTGGCAATGAAGATTGTTAGAATTTTTGAAAGATTACGACATGAGTGTTCTCTACCACCTCGGCAAGGCCAACGTCTTCATTGATGCTCTAAGTCATATGACCATGGTGTAATACCTCGAAAACAAATTTAGGTTTGATGGTAAGGCTTTGATAATGGATTATGAAGGAGGCTTGGTAAGTCTTGTAACCCCTATCCTTTACTTCAAATTATGGTTAATTGTGATTAAGTTATGATGTTGTATTGGAGTAGTCCTTGTATTAGATTAGTAGGGTGGCATGATGTTGAATTGAAATGTTTGACTATGGTTGTGACGTGCTAGATTAAGATGTAAAAGTTATAAAGATGGTGAATGATTTGTGAGGTGTTAGATTAACATGTAAAAGTTATAAGGATGGTGAACGATTTAACAATGTGCCTTATCATGATATAAGAATGTTAATGTGCTAACCTCACATGTATGAATTGTAATGAAAGGATAATACTCATGCAATTCTTATTGAGCTATTATGATGATGATGTACAAGGGGTATACCCTATGACCTAAAATAAGCTATGATGATTAATAAAGACATTAAATACATTTTAAAAAGGGACTCTAGCTTAGCACTGAGTGAACTAGAGTGAGGAGTGTCCCTTTCCACACAGGGAAGGTAGGATCATCAATGAACTCTTGATATTGGAGACTATAATTCATTTAGAATAAAGAGGGTCCCAACTATATCTCCTTGTTCTTGAACTATGTTTCCCCAATAGGAATACTAGTTAGTGTATCCACGTAGTTGTTATGTTCATATTTTGTACTACATGACAAGTAGTCTGCCTACTTTTGGTGTAGGCTTCAATGACACCAGATTCCAGATTAGCTTATGTGGTCTATTTCAATTAGGACAAGATGTTCCCAAAAAAATAAAATGAACTAAAGGATTGAACTCTAAATAAGATGACCTAAGTGGTTTAGCCTAGTCTAAGTAGGGATATGTGACTCTACTTACAAATTGCACTATTTATCCTTGAAGGGAGTTTTAGGAGGATGTTATTATGTATGAAAATGCTTATAATGTTATATGACATATATATGATGAACTTGCACATTGTTAATACTATATGTTAATATGTGTCATTTATGAATATGTTTTGGTCTATATGATTAAAGAAAAAAATATGTACTATTAAATAATATGATATGTGAAGTAGGAGGTTAGTCATGATCCTAGGTTACTTGATTGAGTAAGGTTATGGGGCTTTGGTTGGTCATTGCAGTTGTTGACTTGATAGGAGTGATGGGTAATTGTCTTGCTTTCGTTATGTTATAATGAACTTCTATTCATGCTAGTTGTGGTTATGACTTGATGGTATAGTTGCTTTGACTATATATCTAATTAGATGATATGCATGTTGACTTGACTAGTTTTGATGTTGTTGGTCTTGTGATGTACATGTCTATAAATTAATGAATTTGCCGGAGTGATTTGATATGCCCTTGTTGAATATGCACAAGTGTTTTCAAAGTAAATTGCATACCTTTATGAAATTTCCTTTTCCTTAGTATGATTTTTAAGTATATGTGCATATGGTCTCATACTTAGTAGAAGTGGCGTACTAACTCCATTTCTTCATTTTCCAAAACATTTTAGGTTCTGGTCCTTGAAGTGCATAGAAGACGACTTGAAGAAGGCTTGAATCTCTTATTCATCCAAGTAGGGCAGGTCCTCACTTTCTGAGGGTGATTCCACTATCTAGCTAATGGAGTTGTTTTGATTTTAAGACTATTATGTTCTTCTCTTTTCATTTAGTATGAAACATTGTATAATCAATGTGAGGCATTCTTTCTTGATCTATGGGTTATGCCCAAGTTATTACAATCTTATAAGATGGTTATGATATGAGATGACTATTATGACTATGTTATATTTTATATATTCATGTGCAATAAAAGTAGAATAATAAGTAATATTCGTGTACGACGGGTCTATGTATACTCAATATATATATATATATATATATATATATATATATATATATATATATATATATACAAACTATATGTATGTAGAGGTCTTTGTAAACCTCTGAGAAGATGTAATGAAAAGTTTTAAATTTTCCACTAAATTTGACCTATAAATGTAATGATGTGAACTACAGGCTAGTCTTAGTCTTCAAAGAGAACGAGGACGCCGGTTACGTCTAGGGGCTATTCCTGGACATGACAAAGAATATCCTCTTTTGCATGTTTTTACATAATGACATACTTAATACAATATTTTTTCTAACCCCATACTCTTCTATATTCCAAAGTATAGATGGAAAGACAAGTGAAGGTTCTTAGAAGGCAAGCTTAGGAATTTGATTCTCTCAATATTGGTATGTCCTTATATATTCAAGGACATAGACTATGTTTCTTAAGTTTCTTATTTTAGTAATTATATAAGACTTAGTATGTTTTCTTTTGAATGTAAAGGGCGGTGACCCTAAGATTTTAAGATGTGTCTTTAAGTTGGCTTGTGAATGTGAGACTTGTTCCTTAGTTTATATAAAAGAGTTTCTTATTAATTATGTTTTGAAATGTTTTAATTCCTCACTACCTTTTGTGACACCTCTAAAACAAATTAGGTGAATCTAGAGTTTAACACGTGTTTCATGAGGTTATGAAGTCCTAAAATGGTCTATAACAATGTTTTGAGGTAGTATATAATGTTTTGTGGTGCTTGGAGGTCAAACATCCAAGACTTTCGAATGATTTTCCTTGAGACGTGCTTTTATGTTTAGGTATACCTTTGCATGTTTTAGGAGTTCGTTTTGGTTGAAAATGAGTTGGGAGGTCCCTAACTTGTATATGAGGGAATTTGAGTTGTAAACATCTGGGTACTACTCCCCAAGGACAAACTTTAGGTTTCTTGAGGAGGACCTAACTTGGGAACAAAGTCTATGAAAAATAGTCTCCATCTACGTGGGCAATCGTTGCCCCGTTTATTGGGCAAAACCCCGTCGATTGGGGTGTAGTATAACACATAGCCTGGGGATCTTAATATCTCATTTTATGTGTCTTTGACCCAATTGATGGTTGCGAGCACAGCCCGTCAATGAGTCTGCGCCCCGTAGGTTGATCTGTCGATTGGAGACCTGCATTTTTCTGCACGGTCTCGACCTAGTGAGGGTCTATTTGGGGATTTCACGTAGTGTTCTAAAAATAACTTGGGCGGTTATTTAAGGGAATTTTTGGGTATTTAATTAGTTTTATAAGTAGAGAATCCCAAGTCAAGTCATTATTCAAAAATCAAACCCCAAACCCAAAGAAGAACTCTTTAGAACTCCATTGAAGCTTGAAGCGAGATTGGATCTTGGAGCTTTGTTTCTCCATCAATTATATCTCAATATCGTGGCTAATCATCAATTGAAATATGATGTTTCATTCTTCAATCTCTATTTTCAAGGAGCCAATCTTCAAATTGATTTATAAGATCTTTTCAAAAGATGAATTGTCCTATTTTGTTATCTAGCCATGGGTTCTTCCATAAAACATTTTGAATCAATGAGTTACAATTAAATTGATGTTAATTTTATGATTTTAGATCAATAAATCCATGAACCCATGCAAATCATGATTGCTTATTTTGACATATTATGGATGATTTGATCATGTCTCAATTGTATTGATTTGTTGTGTAGTTTGATTTAGTCTATTGAATTATGTAAGAAGCATGTTAGAATTATTTTTAGGCTGTACTAAATTGAAGAATCCATATTTTATTATCTTTGATTATTGTATATTGTGATTATTGGGTTGAATTGGTGACTTACTATTCGTAAGATCCTTGTGGATTGAGTTGGTTGAATTGATTTTGGAATGGAATTGTTGAGATTGGATTGGTGGTATGTTGACCTAAAATTCTCTATATTTTTTAATATAAG
The DNA here is from genome assembly GCF_036512215.1 of Solanum lycopersicum. Lineage (NCBI taxonomy): Eukaryota > Viridiplantae > Streptophyta > Magnoliopsida > Solanales > Solanaceae > Solanum > Solanum lycopersicum. The sequence goes on along the minus strand of NC_090803.1, from coordinate 34,115,557 downwards.
TCTTGAATTGTGATGATTGGTGTGGTCCACTTATTGTGGCGTTGCTTATGTGATATAATTGTGAAGAATGTGGCCTTGTCGGCATTACTTTATATAATTGTGAAGAATGTGGCCTTGTCGGCATTACTTTACGAATTATGATGTTAGCATATAATAACTTGTATATTTGATCATTGTGAAGGTATACATGGTTTATGTGTATATGTGAAATCCATGCATATGTTCTTCTAAGTGATTATGTGTGATCATGAAAGGCTATAATGATGACTTCAATGTGTATACCTGATGTTGGAGTTTGAATCTTCCAAGGTTACTACATGATTCTTGTGATGTATTATAATGCTGTTTCTATAGAAGTGTGTAAGGTGACTTGCAAGAATACATAGTTGACCCTATAAGCTACTTGAATGATATTGTACATGTGATAAGATGATAATGAAGTGTGTCTTGTTTTTGTAGATCTATGTCCCTTAATTGATACATGAAGAATGTGAATATGAATCCCTGACATAATAGGCTAAAATAACTTTTTCACGTTTATGTATGTGTGATTGGAATGTGACCTTGAACATAGTTAAGAGGGTCATTAACATGGAACCTTCTAGAAAGGAGGTTATGATATCCTTGAAGTTGAAATCCTTAATGATATCTTTCTTGTGTGAATGATCGACTTAGGGGTAGGTTGGTTGGAACTGCATGAAATATACTTATGAAATTCGTTGAGCTATCCTATTTGACCATTGTGTGGCACCATAGTGGACCTCCTTTGGTAAGGTGTACTATGATTTGGTTGTTACTTCTATATGGTACATCTTCATATGCCCTTAGATTGAAAAATTCTATGAGCACAAAGAATAGAACAGAGTGAGTATGCTTGGGGAGTGACTCTATTTAGATGATATTAGAGCACAAATAAATCCTTTATATTCCTTAACCATGTGCCTACATGGGTTGTGTCGTAGTTCTACCCTTGGCAAGTAGAACACCCTCCATCGGAGTAGGTTTTGAGTGCGGATTCCATGTCTAGCTAGTATTGTCTATGTTGGTTATTCCCTATTATCATCATGTGTGATAAATTCTAGTATTTGGTAGGTCCTAAAAAGTTAAGGTAGTGGAATGGGACGATATCTAGACATTGCAAGAGTAGGATTTGAAGATGTTAGTGTGTTGGTTCCCTAGGTCTTCTCCAAGACCATTATGTGAATGTACTTTATTTTTGAATGTCTCCTAAATAGTCTAATGAACATAGTGACTCATGTTAAATGTATGTAAATGGAAAAGTACCTATCTAGAGTAACTTTAAGGATTGGTTAGCTAAGCTTGGAGAGAGTGCATGGGCGGTCTCTTCATGTCCTACTTAGGTGAGGCTTAGAGTAACTTTAGGAAGGGGATTTGATAAATATATTGAATAATCTTATCTTAGAAATACTTGAGGATATCCTAGGTTTTTGTGAAAGGGTTGTATGGGCGGCCGCTTCATGTCTCACACTAGTGAGACTTAGGAGAACCTTTGGTAGGAGAGTGTTTTTCTTGTATGGTTTGAGGTGATTATATGCTATATTATGAAAGGTGACTATTCTTGTGGTGACTTCTTAGTGACTCTTATACTTGTCTTATGAGGTTTTATACAAAAAGAAAATGTTTTATACAAATGTCATTTTAGCATAGTTTAAATTGCATGTCACCATACTTAGTGCATTCTAATGTACTAATTCAATATATTTTGTCTATCTCTAAAAGTTTAGATGACATTTGAGAATATTCCTTTGAATTATAATCTAGGATTAGTATTCATTCAAGAAACGATGGGCATTTCTTTAATAGATCCGAGGACATAACTATGTTTAGATTTTTTTTGTTAAAGATATTTTAATAGACTTAGATATTTCTTATTGTTGATGTATAGGTCATGTCCCAATATATTCCTGTTCCTACAAAGACGACTTTTGGGACATAGACTTTCCTTATGATTTTATATAAAAGAGATATTTTGAAGTATTATTATTTCATGTGCAAAGTTTTAATTTCGCACTACTTTTTGTACATGAATGCAATGCATGATGTCAAAGGACATGAGAGGTTAAGTACATCATGCCATGATTTGAGAATACCATATCTTCTATGGTATACTCTCGGGTCGTAACAAACTTGCAATCATATCATAGGTTATGAAGTAGTCTTTAGGAATTCAAAGTCTCATTAAAGCCATATCTAGTAGAGTTTTGTTTATCGGTGTGAGTCGCGAAACATGCATGAGTGAGAGGCTATAGGACGATAGAGTTTCACTTTCTTCATCAATCTTTCGTCATTTCAATAGAGTTGAGTTTATAAGTGTTTATTATTAATCTTTTATTTGTGTATTTAGGGTATGATTACAAATAGAATGACGGTAAAAAGGTTTGAAGATGAAGGGGTGAATGAGGAAGTTCCTCCCCAAAATGATCAAGTCCCAATTGGAGGTGAAGGTAATGACGTTCCGGTTGTTCCCCTAGACATAACTAATGGGGAGATTATAAAAGTTCTCCTTGCACTAGCCCGAGTCACAACAACTCATGTGAACAGAGGTGTTGAGCCTAGGGTGAATGCTTTAGAGGGTACCATGACCTCTAGATTGGGGGACTTTGTGAGGATGAATCCTCCTATCTTCCTTTGTTCTATGGTGGGAGAAGATGTGTAATATTTTCAAAATGGAGTGTACAAGATGTTAAGTTCTATGGGGGTGATTTCTAGAGAGAAGGCAGAGTTAGCTTTGCACCAATTGAGGGATGTTGCCCAAGTGTGGTAAACTCAATGAAAAGATAATACGTTAGCTGAGTCAAGTCCCATAGAATGGAAGAGTTTAAGGAAGCTTTATTAGGAAATTACTTTTCTCATGAGAGGAGGGAGGTGAAGGCTTAAGAATTCATTAACCTTAGGTAAGGTAAGATGGGTGTTGAAGAGTCCAAACATCGGAGAAGCACAAGCAATTTGAACCGGGGTAAATCCAATGAGAAAAAGCAACCTATGTTAAAGAAGAGTGTTCCAACCAATATAGACCTAGTGCTCCTAAGGTCAACGTTGAGGGTTATAGTGGTTCTCAAGGCGGTAAGCCTACTTGCTGTACTTGTGGGAAGAAGCACGTTGGGAAGTGTCTAGCCAATATCAGTGGTTACTTTAGTTTTGGTAAGGATGGTCATAAGGTGAACCGATTAATGTAGATAGAGGACGAAAGTCCAAGAAAGCTCCTCCTAATGCTCCAGATAAGGATGTCGGTTAGTTATAGTTTTCTCTCTTTAAGTTGTTATGAGTTCCTTCTATGTGTGGGAGTGTGATAAGTAGTGAAGTTGTGAATTGTTGTCTCTTCTCTTCTATTCAATTCAATAATGAGAGTTAGAATGTCATATAGGGGTGTCAAATGGGCAGGTTGGGTTAAAATTAGGTTGGGTCTTGACCTGCCCTTACTTTGGCCTAAAATGGATTGGGCTAAAAATAGGTTGGGTCTTGACCCTCCCAATTTGACCCGATTAATCTTAATAATATAAAATATTGATATTCAACTTTTATAATCACAATTTGAATTTTAGCTCAAGAATTAATTTTTAAAAAAGTAACATATGAATAGATAAACCCTAAAAAATATTTAATAGAGAATAATTAAAACCGTAAATATAGGAGCATATCTATATAAAAATATTAAAATGGGCTGAAATTAGACATAAAATTAGGCTCAATTGAAGATTCTTCTCAAACAGGTTATGCTTGAATGGGATGAGATAGAATCCAATTCAAATTATCTTGAGCCTAACCCTTAAAATTCTGTATGGGTTGGGTGGTTTACCCATGTGTGGGTTCATTTTTGACACCCTTAATGTCATGTTGTTTAGGAGTCTAGTTAAAAATTCATTTAATTGATTCATGGCATCGTGAATTTCATGAAGCTATGTTTATATTCTAAAATGAGCTTACATGGTTTTTGGTCTGATGTTGTCATTCCTGTATCATAAATTGCTTAAGAGTTGCATTATTGAATGTTTGAGCATGCTGCACCATAGGAGATGCAGTACTTCACTGTAAAAATTTGATGAAATTGTTGTTTCATTAAAAATTGTTATAACATATTTAGAAATTATGTATATGAGCATGATAATGTGTGGATAAGGAGTTCCTCCTATTTTATATGAGTAATGTGAGTCTTATTGCATGATGAGTTGTAGAAGGAATTTATATCTTCTTGTTGGTTTTTGAGTATCTTGTCTATGTGATGTTGGTGTTCCTCTAAATTTTGTATTTTGTACTGTGTGGTATAGTTATGTGCTTCTAGTCTTGAGTTTCTTATGTATTGAAAGTGCCTAAAATGAAGCAACTGTCATTCGAGGACGAATGTTGTCGAAGTGGGGGAGAATATAACAACTCTAAAATGAATTAGGTGAAGATAGAGGTTAACACACGTTTGATGAGGTTATGAAGTCTTAAAATGGTATATAATAGTGTTTTGAGGAAATATTTAATGTTTGGTGGTGTTTTGAGTTGAAACGTCCAAGAACATCCAAGACGTTCAAAAGATTTGCCTTGAGACGTGCTTCTCTGTTTAGGTGTGGCTTTGCATGTTTTACGTGTTCGTTTTGGTTGAAATGATGTTTTAATTGCATGCCATGATAGTTAGTGCATTCTAATGAACTAATTCCATATATTTTGTGTATATCTAAAGGGGTAGGTGGCATTTGAGAAGAGTTCTTTGAAGTGGAAGCTTGGATTAGTATTCATTCAAGCAAAGTTGGGGTATGTCCTCAATAGATTCGAGGACATAACTATGTTTAGTTTTCTTTGTTAAATACATTGTAATAGACTTACATATTTCTATATTATTGCTGTATGGGTCGTGTCACTAGATATTCGGGTGTCTTAGGTGGGAACTTTGAGACTTAGCATTTTCTTATGATTTTCTGTAAAAAAGATACTTTTTGAAGTGTTATTATTTTGTGTGATAAGTTTTAGTTCCGTACTACTTTTTATACACGTTTGTAGTGAATGATGTCAAAGGGCATGTATAAGACCTCCAAAAGGTCAAGTACGCCGTGCCACTATTTTAGAATACCATATTTTCTATGGTATACACTCAGGTCATGACACTTTTCATACTTATGTAATGAATTATAGCTAAGAGGCTAGTCAAAGACCTCCGAGAGGTCGAAGATGCAGTTAACTTTTAGGGGGTTCTCCCCGATTGTTACAAACTTGGTATCAGAGCATAAGGATTTAGGAAATAGTTTCGGGTCAAAAGTCTCACAACACAGGTCTAGTAGAGTCTTATTCATCATTGTGATTCACGACACATCCATGAGCGAGAGGCTTTAAGGTTATAAAAGTTTCACTTTCTTCATTACTCTAGTGTGGTGCCATATATTTGAGTTCTATAAGTGTCTTTTCTCAACCTCTTCTCTTGTGTTTATTGGACATGAATACGAGGATTACACCCACTAGAAGGAAGGATTAGCTAATAAGAGAATTCCTCCCAAGGGTGAGAAAGTCCCTACATCTAACAAAGAAAATGTGAATGAGGGGGTTCCCCCTCAAGAACCTCAAGTACCCGAAGGTCCTCAAGCTCCCTATGTTTAAGGGGATATGACCAATATTGAGTTAAGGGTTACTCTCGGTCTTTGACCTAACTCACGATGACTCAAGCTTAAGTCATCACTAATAATGTTTCCCAAGCTAACCTAGGAGTTCGACCTTACACTAATGAAGTACTCCAACTTCTAGAATCTGAGATTTCATGAGGATGAATCCTCCTACTTTCCATGGCACTAAGGTGGATGAAGATCCACAAGGCTTCATAGATGAGGTGTTCAAGGTGGTGGATGCTATGGTAGTGACTCTTAGAGAGAAAGTGAAACTAGCTTCTTATCATCAACTAAAGGATATGGTTCAAGTGTAGTCTGAGCAATGGAGGGATGAGACGCCCATAACCGGCAGATTGGGATTTTCAAGACAACTTTTCTTGATAGGTTTTTCCTCATAAAGTTGAGGGAGAGAAAGTTGGTAGAATTCATGGACCTTCGTCAAGGAGGAATGAGTGTGAACGAGTATTCTCTCAAGTTCACCCAACTTGCTAAGTATGCCCCAACCTTGGTAGCCAACTCTAGGGATAGAATAAATAAGTTCGTAATGGGAGTGTCAAGTTTGTTGGAAGAAGCGTATCGTAAAACAATTCTCTATAATGATAGGGATATCTCTAGGCTCATGGTGTATGCTCAAGAAATTGTGGATTCCAAGCTTAGGAAGATTAATATGGATGGAAATAGGTTGTGGTCATATGCACAAAGTCAACCTAAGTCTAAGAAGAGGTTTTATAATGAAGACTCTTCAATGGGGAACAAGGATAGGGTTTCCAACAAAAATTCTCACGGAGGTGGTTGTGCTTTCGAGAGGCCTAAATGTACTACTTGTTGGAAGCAAAACTTGGGTAGGTGTCTTGCCGGTAAGGATGGTTGTTTTGGATGTGGTAATAAATGTCAAAAGATGAGAGATTGACCGATCTTCAAGTCAAAAGGGAAAGAGACCAACCAAGCTCATCATTTGGTCTGGATCCTAATACTCCTACCAAGAATCGTTTCTATTCACTTTAAGCTAAACATGGAGATAATCTAGAATAAATGCCTCGGTAATTCATAGTTTCTTATGGTTGTTTTAACGTGTTGCAAGATGGATTTTCCCTAAATGGGGGAGAATGAGTTGAGTAGTAATAGTTGATATACTTATATTTTCCTTCCATTTGTATTAAAGCTTGAGACAAAAATCCTTAGTAGTTTGGTTATGCTTTGAAGTCTTGCATATGAGTATAAGTTTCATGTCTCCTTATGTTATGAGCTTCATTTATGATATGATATTATTGTATTATTTGGATGATATCACAACTATATGATTAGATTGGTAGTTGATATATATTTGTCATGTCAACGTGTAACTAATGATATTTTGTTAAATTCCTTTAAAGTTTTATGTTTATGTGTCAATCTGTGATTTGAAAGTTATTACATATTGAGCCATGAAATGGTATGATGAGCATGTCCAATATTGGAGAAGGTAGTTCCTCCATAAATGAAATGAATATGATGAAATAAGTGTGCACTTTGTATTGTGGAATTAGTTATAAGATTTCCTTATGTTTCTTAGAGTGCTTAATGATATGAAGTTGGTGAGTTGAATATGGTTTTTATGTCCATGATGATATGTGTTTTCAGCTGCTAATTGAGTCATTGATGTCCTTGAAAGTGTTTAGTATCATTCATGCACAAATCATATTCTTAGTGGGGGAGAATGTAACGACCCGCAAGTACACCCTAAAAGAACGGAGCACTCTTGAGTCATCACAAGGCGTACTTTACTCTTCGGAGGTCTTATACAAGTCTCCTAGCTATCATTCATTACATAAGATATAAAAAGTTAAAACATTCACAGTAATAATAATAAGTAGCTTTTTATAATATAATATGGAGTAAGTCTTATCGGCACAAGCCAACTTAAAGAAACAACTTAAATATCTTAGGTTCACGACCCTATATATTGAAAGAAAATACATAATTTGTGTTAAATAAGAAATTAAAGAAACATAAATTATGTCCTTGAATATATGAGGCCATACCGAGTTTTGAGAGGGTCAACTTCCCAAGATTTGCCTTCTAGGAACCTTCACTTGTCTTCAACCTTTATTTATAGAGTATAGAAAAATATGGGCTTAAAACAAATATTGTATTAAGTATTACATTATGCAAAAAATCATGTAAAAGGGGACATGTTTGTGACATCCGGGGAGTACCTCCTAGAAGTAAATGGTATCGTTGTCCTCGAAGAGGACAAGGACTAACCTCTTAGCATTCGTAATTACATTTCATATGTTAAATTTATGGAAAATTTAAAACTTTTAATTGCTTCATTGAGGTTTACTTAGAACTCTCGCTTACACATAATATATATTTAGGGAGCTTACATAGACTCCTCGCAATAGGAAGCAATACATAGGCTTTTACTTTTATTTCACATACATAATATAGCAATATAAACTCATAAGGATGTGTAGGATACGTTTCATATTAAACCATCTAAGTCTAATAAATTTTTTTGGGTTCAACCCATACTTCATTAAAATAAATGCCTCATATAGGCATTACAAAGACATCAACGAAACAGAATGAACTAAATTGTCTTTAAGACTAAACAATATCCAATAGCAAGATAAATAGTGGCATCGTGCTCGAAAAGTGAGGACCTACCGAACGCTTGGGAAAAATCCAAGTAGTCTTCAAAGGTCTTCTATAAGCTCAACGGTTGAATCCCACATTTGTAGTAAACATAAAAGATGGGTTAGTACACACTTGTACTAAGTATGAGTATTTGCACATAAAACAATATAAATCATGCTTAAGAGGACATTTGTTCAAAACCATGCTAAAGTACTTTGAAACGCCTCATGCACATCCTAAAACCGATATAAATGAATGAACACATAACTCTTAAGTCAAGGCCATATACAACACAAGACCAACATCATCAAGTATAGTCAAGTCGACATATATAAAAGTTCATAACATCATAATACAAACAAGACTCTTACCCATAACCCATCATTTTTCCTACAAGTGCAATGACCAAGTAAAGCCCCATAACCTTACACAATCAAGTAAACCAAAGAAAGGATCATAAGAAATGCCTAACTTCACATAACATAGCATCAAAAGTAATCCTCCTCATACTTTATCAACAGAGACCAACAACATTTTGATAAGTGAAACTAACATCATATAGAATCAACAACATGTAAATCAACTTATACATAATAGTCACTTTATAAGATCATAAGAACATAAAAACAACCTTCCAAGGCTTCCTCAAGGCAAACTAGTGCAAGGCCTAGGTAGAGATTCCCATATACATAGGATAAGTCAAACCTCTTAAGTCACCCTAGTTATTTTTTACTTCAACTTCATTTAACTTTTGGGAACACTGCCTTAACTGACATAGACCACAAGAGCTAAGTGTGGAATCCGGTGTTGTAAAACCTTACAGTGATGAAATATGTTCTACCGGCCAAAGTAGTACCAAACATGAACATAACATCTAGGTGGATATAATAGCTAGTATTCTTATGGAGGCGACATGGTTTATGGATCTTGGGGGCTGACATGGAAATATCACTCTTTGCACTTTTTGGGCTATGAGCTATCCACCCCGTGAGGACTATGGTGAACCTACCTACCCTCATTGGAAAGGCACCAACCCTCATCTTCAAGTTCACTCGGTGCTAAGCTAGAGTCCCTTTTTAAATGTCTTTAAGACTTTTCTACTCATAATATCTTAGTTTGGGTCATAGGGCCTACCCTTTATATAGTCATCATCATAGATCAATAGGAATTGCATGTGTATTTTCCTTCCATTACAATTAATACATGTGAGATTAGCACATTTACATAATCACATTAATATAAGGAAAATAGGTAAGTCATCACTATCCTTATATCATTACATCTTAGCCAACAACTCAGAAGCCACAAATCAAGACACTTTAATTCAAAATCATTCCAACCCTAACAATCTTATCATAAGGTATACATCAATGTAAGTTCATCACTTCACACAAGTAATCATAATTGAAGCAAAGAATTGAGATCACAAGACTTACCCCTATCTCCTTCACAAGTCATAATCCAAGGTTTTACCATCAACCATCCAATTCAACACAATAATGGGTGTCATATCGTCACACAACAGTAATTAACACAAAAATGAAGTTAATTGCATCATCCCTACCCTATTGAATTTCAATCCATAACCTAGGGATAAGGGGGAAAAGGGTTCATCATGAATTATTAACGAAATATATCCAATCCCAACAATACATTACCCTAGGCAGTCCATATATGAAATAGAATAAATAAAACAAATCTAACAATCAACACATTTTTCAATTCCCATCAATTCATAAGCAAGATGAAAGATTTAGGGAAATTAGAGAAAAGGACTTAATCTGCATGAAATTAAATCAAATCACATCAACTAATAGAAATTGTACACTAAATTAATCATAGTCAATCACAATTTATCACCAATTTGAAGTTTAGAAGAAAACCCATTAAAATTGGAAAAGCTTTGGAATTGGGTGATATATAAATTAACTTTGGGAGAACTTCTTGGGAAAGAAATACAAAGAGTGCAGAACACATATCTTTAACGAAGATAAATCCACGAAATGGAAGTTAAATCATAGATAGATTGGTGTTCTTCTTCAAGACTTCTTGCTTCTTCAATGGAGGATTTTAGGAGAGATAAAGTAGAGAGAGAAGAGAGCTTTTACGTTTTGTTTTGGGAATTTAGCCTAGGTGAGTGAAAATGACTAAAAAATTAACCTTAGGATATATATAATCACCTCCTAAATCACCCGAAAGACCCCTCACTTAATTGAGTCTTTTTGTAAAGTCCAAATGTTTAAAATACGATTTCAATGAATATGAGAAGTGGCTGCTTATCGCGGGGATAATTTCACATTTTATTTTTGAAATCCGATTTGAGGAAGTGATCCTTGTAGAGTTTATCCATCGTGACACAAATTTTTCCACCCCACGTGTCAAATGCGCATCGTGCAGTGACCTTCAATTCTAGGCTGCCGTAAGCTGGTTTGGCAGCTTGCTCTCCAAGGTTTGGGTCCGTCTCAAGGAACATTCGGGAAGTCCTTGGGGAGTCGTTACAGGATGTTTGGACCATATATACTATATTTTACCTATTTAAAATATTTTTACTAGTTTTAGACTTCATTTGACCCTCCTAATTCTTCACCAAACATGGGGACATAAACTAGTTCAATTTCGCTAGTTTCAGGACGTCATGGACATTTCTTGACGCCTTGACTCTAAATTTCCTAAATGGTTTATAATTTTTTTTTCGTCTTAGAGAAATTGTTTTAATGTTTATTTCATCATGTGAGGTCTACCTTAGGTCATGGACTTTCAGAATGTTACATTATCCCCCCTAGGAACATTTGTCCCTAAACGACACTAAAATCTTTGTAGGAAAACGATACGCTCAATACTAGAAGAACAAGAAATAACATGCATATAATTATCATGAGTCACAAATAATAGGAGTGCTTCACAACTCCATTCATCACATAATGATGGCATTACACATAGCAATTCAACTCACATGTTATTTCACATAAGAGCTCAACTTCATAACACATATTAAGGAAATACCTTCTCAACGCCAATCATAAGCTCAAAATGACACCAAAGAATTACCATGCTATTCTTCTCAACACAACATCAAAGGACCCAAAAATCTCATAAAGGCAAAATAATATATTTCATGTAAGTGCAAGTTAACACAAAAAGCTCCTTTCATGAAAACTCATTTTGGCATAACCTTTATCAAATTATGCACATCTTTGGAAACAAGCCAAATTCAGTTTGTTCATTATTTCCATTATTAATAGAAACAATTCACCATGATTAGCAAACAGATGAGGATAACGGGACTTCATGTCGGCCTCGGTCTCCCATGTTAGTCCCTCAACCAGGTGTTTCCTCCATAACACCTTTACGGAAGCCACCTCCTTGTTATTCGACTTCTTCACTTGTATATCAAGGATTTCAACCGACAAGCCTCATCTTGCATTCATCACATTCATATTGTTAATTTTAGCAGAAAATTTAAAACTTTTAAATGTATGAAGCATACATAGACTTCATATAGTAATTTCATGAATTCATCATATACTAAACTCAACATAAATGTAACAACCATCTATCATAAGAATCAATTAGAAACAGATTAAGAATATATCATGAATACGTTTGCCTAACACAACTTTAGCACAAAAGCTTCAAAATGAAAGTACAAAAGAAACCCTAGGGACAACATACACTACTTTTTCTAAAACTAAGGCTAGACTAAACTTGTAGCATCCTCGAAATCAAGAGGACCTACGAAATTGTCTGGAGAAACGCTGATGTCCAAATCGTTGCAAGAGTCGTTAATCTATCTCTTAACCTGCATCTATAAAATAGTAAATAGTAGGGGTTAGTACACCACTTGTACTATGTATGGGTGTATTCACACATACACATAAGGCTATGCATGATCAAAGAAAGCTCTTCCTAAACAACATGCTATTTCTGGAAAGCCTAGTCACTAGACTTTCAAAAATCATTATTTGTGAATTGTGGTATGAATATGATGTATTTTAATGAATTCAAAGCACACAATTTTCTCTATGATTACAAGACATTATTATAATCAACGTAATTATAGAACAACTCTGGCAAAGATTTGAGATTTTTGATCCTCTTAGGCCGAGAGCTCCTCTTTGTACACAAATTATTTTTCAGTCTTTTTCTTCTTCTTGTTCTGTAGTTCAATAATTCTTTTCGTCCTATTTTTTACTTATAAGTGAAATGATTCGTTGTAGTCCCATACCCACAATGAATCGTTGTAAGTAATCCAAGGACTAAAGAATGATTTCCCTACATTATAGTGAATAATTATTTACACTATATATTAATTACCTTTCATAAGCAACTCTCTATTGATTTTGACATTTTGTTGGCATAGGCCAAACAATCACTCAAATTATGATATCATGGAGATCTTTTTAGCCAACCTTATAACATAACTTTAGGAATAACGTTTTTTAACATCTTTAAAATCATAATATGATCATTTAACGAATACAACATCATTAACAAGTCACATTTACAGTAGGTATACACCACTAACAGTAATCATCTTTATACATAACATTTTTTGACACATCTTAACATAGTGCAATTCTCTCAACCAATCTTGGTCCATGACTTTAGGTTAACATTTTTAAGACATATTGGACAATAAAATATAAATATTTGATTAATTTAACACCTTCATAACGTCACAATAACAGAAATGCAACTTTCGGACAAACATATAAACACTTAAAACAATTATAGGTGTAACTAACACATTGTCAATTCATGATTCACATTTTAAGCACTTAACTTTAATGATCACAACTTCATAGGTTAATCGATAATCATAATTCAAGAACATTACACACAAGATCAGCTAGAACCACATACCAACAACATGATTTCTAACCTATTAAACATTGAAATTGTAACAAAGATACTATGGAAAGGGGTTCGACGAGAACGACGGGAAACAACCCTAGGTTTTAAGATCTTTGAATCTTTTAAAAGAAAGTTCTCTTAGAGAAATAAATCTAGGAGAGAATCCAATACCTTATATAGAACTTAATCTACGAAGACCACCTGGAACAAAACTTCGAAGAAACCTTGAAATTGCCCTAGAGAAATCGATAAATTTTCTGCTTTTTTCTTGCGTTCGTTCGTTACTGTTTTTGTGTTCTTTTCGTCTATAAGTTTTAACGTGATTTGTAGGTTTAAGAACTTATATTGACTCATTAAACTTAGGGTTTATTAACTTAATTAAATAAATAAATTAACTAATTACTAAAAAGCCCCTCCTAGATTGACTAGAACTAGGAAAACATAATATTTGGTCATATCTGAAATTTTTTCTAAGAATTTCGTTTTGCCCCTTTGAATTAATTAGTTAAATGGATAATTTAATTAATTAAGGTACCTAGTGTAATTATTAAAGTTCCCCGAAATCATTGGAACAAAAATTAACACTTTTAGACCATCCTAGGTTAATTACTAGGATGTTTCTTGAGTTGTACTAGGTTAGTGTAACAATTTTTGTTTGACCGCTTTACTTTAATTAATTAAATGACTAATTTGATTCATTAAGTGATATAGGTTAATTAATAAAGTACCCCTATGTCTTTATAACCATAACTAATCCTTTGAACCATCCTAGGTTAGGTACTAGGTTGTCTTTTTCTTGTTTGAACCGAAATTTTGATATTGCTTTGTGATTTCGTGTTTTTTTGCCCCTTTAAATTAATTAATTAAGTTTCTAATTTAATAAATTGATTATAATATGGTAATTAATAAAGTACCTTTAAGTTTTTAGGATCTTAACTAACTGTTTGGACCATCCGATGTTAGGTACTAGGTTGTCCCTTTCTTGTCTAACCAAAATATGAAAATTCCCTTTATATTTCCATTTTACACCTTTTAAATTAATTAATTAATTTGCTAAATAATTAATTAGGTAAAATAGGGGAATAACTAATGTACTTCTAAGTTTTTAGGACTATAACTAACCTTTTGGCCCATCCTAGGTTAGGTACTAGGTGGTCTCTTTAACTAGTACTAGGGTTGTGTCAACCCGGTTTTGGTCCTAGGTTGCCAGGTCCACTAATGAGTCCAATTCAGTTAGTCATAGGTTATTCATTTATTTAGGAAAGTATATTAGAGTCTAGAATTTTTAGGGAGTTTAGGCCCCACATGGATTGGTCCCTTGTGCACGTTTTCCCCCTAACTATCCTAACCGAATTCGGTTAGGGTGGTCCCCTCCTTTGGTAGCTTCTTCACATGTCTTGCACATGGGTTGTTTGCACTTTCCTTACTAACTATTATTTATGGTTCATTTTGGAATGTTTACTTATTGTCCGAAGGATCCTCAATATGTCCTTGGGCACTGTTTAATCTACATGATACTTTTAAATGGTCATGTGTTTTATGATACTAGGCTTGACACTTGGATGCCTAGTAGTTCATGTTATTCGTAAAGACGACTCTTTAATTATATTAGGGTCTTCATTTCAGGTACATTCATTACACAAACTCATATATACTTGAAAATTTGGCTAACACTCTCTAACACAACATTTTCTACTATTCCCATAATTTTTTAATATGCTCAATATTTCTAAATATTGAGCATTGGGATGCCTATTTACCCGTGATACACATTCTTAAGAACCTATTGGGATTTTCATTAAACGTATGATTTTCATGAATGTTACATCAATTTGGGGTCCAAATATGTAGATTTTCCCACTTCAAACCATCCAATTGGAGATCTACATCTCCTACCATACAAGGCTTCGAAAGGAGCCTTATATATAGATGAATGGCAACTATTTTTATATGAAAACTCAACCAAAGGCAAATGTTTATCTCAATTTCCTTTTGAAATCAATTATACAAGCTCTAAGAATATCCTAAAGTGTTTGAATAGTGCGGTCCGCTTGACCTTCCGTTTGGGGATGTTAAGTGGTGCTTATCTTCACCTAAGTACCCAACCCTTTTTGGAGCGACCTCCAAGACCTAGATGTGAATTGTTCACCCCTATTCGATATGATGTCTAGGGGAATACCATGGAGACACATAATCTAATCTATGAAGATTCTTGCATAATCTTTTTACCAAGTTTGTGGACTTGATGAAAATAAAATGAACGGATATGATCAACCTATCAACAACCACCCATATAGAATCATGTTGTTTTTGTGTCCAAGGCAAACCTACCACGAAATACATATTTATATCTTCCCTCTTCCAAGTGGGAACTTCTATTTCTTGGAGTAAACCACCCAGCTTTAGGTGCTCGGCCTTCACTTGTTGATGATTTGGAAATTTTGCAACAAAATCCGCTGTGTCTCTTTTCAAGATATCCCACAAAAAAACTTTTCTAAGGTCATGATACATATTTGTAGAACCCGGATGAATCGAATAATGGGAGCCATGAGCTTCCTGTAGTATTCGGTTCCTCAAATCATTCACATTGGGCACACAAAACCTTCCTTGATACCTCATGACACCATCCCTCCGAAGAATAATGAGTTGTTAAGCTTACCAAGAACCGACTCCTTCGACTCCATCAATGGTTGAACAAGGTATTGCATAGACTTCACAACCACCAAAGACGATTCGGAGTTTTGATGGACCATAAAACCCGCATTTGGAGAATCTTTCAATCTAAAACAAAAACGAGCCAACTTATGAACATCTTTCACTAGATATTTCTTGTCTCTTCTACATGGAATGCACTACCCATGGTCATATGACTTAGAGAATCTAAAACCACATTGGCCTCACTGGGGTGGTAGAGAACACTCATGTCGTAATCCTACAAGAATTCCAACCTCCTTCTTTGTCAGAAACCTTTTTTTGAGTAAACCCATATTGATGACTACTGTGATCGGTATACACATCGCCATGAACAACATATAAGTAATGCCTCCAGATTCTCAAAGCAAATACCACGGCCACTAACTCAAGATCATGATTTGGGTAGTTCTTTTCATGCACCTGAAGTTGTCTAGAAGCATAATCTACTACTTTCGCATGTTTCATAAGGACACACCCTAAGCCTACTCGGGAAACATCATAATATACCAAGAAGCCCTTGGTACCCTTTGGTAAAGTCAACAGCAGAACGGAGGTAAGCCTATCTTTCAAGATTTGGAAGCTTCTTTCACATGCCTTCGACCACTCAAATTTCATACTCTTTTGGGTCAAGGTAGTCAGGGGAGATGCAATGGACGCAAAACCATCCACAAACCTCTTATAGTATCCCTCTAGAACCAAGAAGCTTCTAATGTCGGTTGGAGTCAATTGTCTAGCCCAATTGACCGCCTCATTTTTCCTTGGATTAACCTAAACTCCCTCACTAGAGATGATATGACCAAGAAATGTCACCAACCTCAACAAAAACTCGCATTTTCTATGCTTGAAAAATAATATTTTTCCTTAAGCACTTGAAACACCACTTTCAAATAATTCATACATTCACCCTCATTTTTTTGAATATTCCTAGATGTCGTCAATGAAGACAATGATAAATGAACAAAGGTAAGTTTGAAACACACTATACATGAGATCCATAATGCTGCTGGGGCATTAGTGAGACCAAAGGACAATATTAAGAACTCATATTGGTCATATCTAGTCCTAAATTACATTTTTGGTATATCATCACCTCTTACCCTAAGTGGGTGATACCCCGACCTCAAGTCAATCTTAGAAAGTAGTTTGCCCCTTAGGGTTGATCAAACAAGTCATCAATCGGAGAGAGAGGGTACTTGTTCTTGATTGTGAATTTGTTGGGTTGATGGTAATCAATACACATCCTAAGGGACCCATCCTTCTACTTCACAAACAATACCGAAAAATCCCATGGAGAAATAATAGGCTGGATGAAACTTTTGTCTTGTAAAAATCTTTGTGTAGAGCCTTCAACTCTTTAAATTAGGCTAGATCCATCCAATAAGGAGGAATTGAAATGGGGTTGGTATCCGGTAGCAACTCAATACCAAAATCAATTTCCCATTCGCGAGGGGTTCCAGGAAGATCATTACGGAAAAACTACAGAAATTCCTTCACTATAGGAACCGAATCAATTGTAGGAACTTCGGATGCTAAATGTTGACTCTCACTATGTGGTATAAAACCCTTTAAATATCATTTTAAAAGATTTTAAACAATAAAGGGTACGACCTCTAGGAATAGAATTTCCCCCCTTCCACTCTAAGATGGGTTCATTTGGAAAATTGAACTTGACAATTCTTGTTCTACAATCAATGAAAGAAAAATAATCATGCAGCCAATCCATTTCCAAAATGACATCACAGTCAACCATATCAAGTTCTACTAATTAAATATGAGTAACTCTATTGGTCAATATTATAGGACAATTTCTATATACCCTCTTTGCAACAACTGAATTACCTACTAGGGTAGTTACCATAATGATTCATTTAAGACATCAGGCAAAATATCAAACTTACTAGCTATTAAAAGAGTAACAAAAGATAATGTAGCACCAGGCTTGATTAAATCATAAACATCAATAGAGAAGACTTGAAACATGCCGCTCACCACATCGGGAGAACTCTCTTGTTCACCCCTAGAGTGAAATGCATAAAAGAGATTCTTCAAGTTTGGGCAATCCCTCACCTTGTGTCCACTCTTACAACAATTAAAGCAATTGTCCGTCTGAATGAGGCAATCACCCCAATGCTTCAAGCCACACTTTCACAAGTTGGCTTCTTGTTTGGTTAACTAGTACCCCTTCCCTTTTGATGCTTTGGGTTAGACACCATATCATCACGAATCCTAAGGAACTTGATATATAACCTCTTTTTGAACCTAGTATTGTCTTGTATATCAAGCCTAACCTTTGAATAACTACCATCAAATGACTTTGACCTATATGCATATCTACTCTTCTTCTTAATCCTTGCCTTCTCCACTTTTTGAGCATGAACCATGAGATGAGAAATATTCATATTACCATGTTGAATATCCGAATGACATTTTTCTTTAAAGTCATCGGACATTCCCATCACAAAGTGGCTCATCTCATCCCTAGGGTCAGAAACCAAAGAAGGAGAATATTTTGAAAACATAGTAAATTTCAAAAAGTAGTCAAGCATACTCATACCTCCTTGACAAAGGTTGATTAATTCTTCCACCTTAGGTTCCCTCTCTTCTCTCTGAAAGAACCTATCAAGAAAATCCTTATTAAAAATCCTTTATGTCATTGGACCACCCATCAAAGGCCTATTGTCTCTTCATTGGATCGATGAACCATGTTTGGGCCACGTCGTTGAGTTAATAGGTGAACAATTCAACCTTTTCACTTGTAGTCAACCCCATAGAAGAGAGGATTTTGTAGACTTCATCAATAAACTATTGAGGGTCTTCCTCCACTATGGACCCATAGAAAGTAGGGGGATTTATCATTGTGAAATCCCTCAAGCGGGAGGCCATGGTGATAACATGTTTGATTCCTTGAGGTACAATGTCCCGGTTAGCTTGGGTTTTCATGGCTTGATCTTGAGTATGTGCTTGAGTAGTAATGGCTTGGGCCATTTGAAGAAAGGCTGCCCTTATGTCCCGATCCGACAAAGCCATAGTATTGGCCGGAGCTTGATCATCATTAGGAACTTCTACAAGAGAAGGATATTGATTTCCACGGGGAGGAAGTCCTGCATTAGCAATATCTTCATCAAATATTCGTGTGGATTACCTTCGATTATTCTACCTATAACCACAATAAAAAGTTTAGGTGAAAGAACACATAAAGTAAACTCTAGAGGAACGATATTGGATTTCAAACAAAATAAGAATTTCCTATGCACCATATAGCTTCTTAATCATATGTGCGGCGCGCTTCAAAATTATGAATAAAAACCTACATAGATGTGGTTTAATTTAAACATCAATCCTAAAGATATTCAACCTCATGCTCTGATACCAAATTTTACACATCCGGAGAGCACCCCCTATAAGTAAGTGGTGTCGTCATCCTTGAAGACTGTCATGGCCGGAATCTAGAACCCAGACAAAACCAGCGTCATTGACCTCTCAAAGGTTGCAGACAACACTACATATGTCATACTTACTTCATCTAGGTTAATTTTAGCGGAAAATTTGAAACTTTTTGTTTGCTAACATATATATATACATACTGCTTAACATCATTTTGCATTCACAAATCAACCATCTAATAAAGAGATAACCAAATGAAAAAATAAGATCATACTTTTAATGAACGTTAATTTGCCTAAATGGCACCAATACAAAGGATGAACATAAGTGGAAAGAAACACTAGTGTAACGTACTACACTAGCTATAGCCTACATCTAAGCTGAATAATAACATTAGATATTCTCGAAAGCATGAAGGCCTACCAAGTCCGGATGAAAGCTCCACGTCCAGATAGCTGCAACATCAACTTGTAAGTTCTAGCGTCGACTTGTGCCTCCATCTAATACTGTAGAATTATATGGAATTATTACACACTTTTACTAAATATGGGTATATGCAAGCACACACCAAGGACATTCAAGAGTAAGAACAACTCTTTCCTAACAACATGATTATGGAAAGTCAAGTCAGTTGACTTGCCAAAATGGGATTAGGAAAGTTAGTGAGCTTTCAAAATTTGGATTTGGAAAGTCATTCCATGAGAGTAACATGCATCATCATACTTATAATATTGCACACAACACATAACAACTTACACATAACACATATCGTTTTGCATATAAGACATAACATCTTACACATATCACATATCATTTTTATATAGGACATAACATCTTTCATATCATTCATTCATATGCCATGAGACTTTGAAATCATGGACTTGATATTATGATTTTCCAAAATGAGGGATCAACATATAGGACCTCAACAAGGGAGCCTTCTTTAGCAAACACAGAGTCTATTTCATTCATTCATACGTACTTCACTTCATTCATTCATAGGCTAGTGTGAACACCACCAATACCTAGGATGTAGTTTAAGAGTTTCATCGGGTTCATTGTGAATTTATAAAGAATGACCTAGTGTCATTACTTAGGTCTAGCTCACTTCTTGATTATCATATACTAACATTTTTTGTATCATTAATTTCATTGTGTACATCATTTGAGGCTGACCTCATTCATTCATTGGTAACTTTAACATTAACCGACATAGATAATATGAGCATGATGAAATCCAGTGTCTGAACCACAACGAAAAGAGGTGGAATCACCAGCCAATGTGACCCAAAACATGCTAGCGTATATATGGAATTGAATCTTGCTAGATCCATATATTGTCAGTATAAGTTCAAAGGCTAGGAGATATAAGAAGACTCATACCATGCATGCCGGACAGTCTCATCTCATGATATTTACGTGAAACTCCGCCTTTCCTGAAGGAAGGCATCACTGCTCATAGTTAGCCGGTCGGTGCTTATTATAAAGTTCCATTACATTCAACTCATACATGATGGAAGCTGGCTTCTAGCATGTGTAAATCATATCTCATTAGATGATTTCTCATCTCATAATTAGTATTAAGTATGCATCAACTTCAATACTTTCATTAAAGTGTTCATAGAGACTGGACTCTTCATTAACTTCACACTCTCATAAGTCAGTACGTTTTGGTAACATTTACGTAGGCTCATTTGAGATTTCTCTCATCTTTTACATTGACCTCTTATCATGTTGTCAACACATTTATTAACTTTAGCACATTTTCTCTTCATAATTGCTCACCCCCTATTACGTGAATGCTCATCTCATCATATGCCATGCACTTGTCCATTTAGTGTGTTTCACACTCTTACTTAACCCTCCTAGGGTTTCATCATTTAATTGTTCATTTCATCATATGCCAATATACTTGGCCATTTAGTGTGTCTCACACTCTTACTTAGCCCTTATAGGGTTTCATCATTTCATTACATTCATCTTAGTTTCACTTATTTGTAAACATATGCTAGACGTATGGGTCTATACATATAAGCCATGAGACTTCATTCATAGTTCGTTTAAGTGATTCATATCTTCCTAAGATTTTGTGGTATAAGACCTATGCATCTTTTATGTATGCCAAGATCTCTGTTTCGATCTAAGTAGGCAGCATTTTTTTTAAACATTTAATTCATGTATGACTTATATATCAATTTACATAATTATTTATTTTGGTTTGATCCACATGACTTGGGGACCCAAGATCGATCCCCAAAGCCTTCATATCATTTTCCCCTTGATTTGTCCCTTTTTTCGTTCATTGGGAGTGAAAAGATGTGGGATCTAACCCCACAACCTCATTTTTTTTTAATTTCCTTCTCTTTAATTTCTCTCCTCTTGGCCTAGGGGGTGGGGGTTCGAACCCCCGCATCCCCACTTTAATTCTTTTCTCCATAATTTCCTTGATTCTGCCAAGAGGTCATGGGTTCGAATCCCATACGCCTCAACATTTTATTTTTTATTTTTATTTTTCTCTTTATTCTATATGAATGGGACACTTAGCCAAATGTTCTGCAATGTCTTTCTTCATGCTATCCCATGAATAGATATGCTTAAGATCATGATACATCTTGATGGAACCTAGATGTATGGAGTATCTGGATCCATGGGCCTCTGCAATGATCCTTGTCCGAAAGTCATCCACATTTGGTACACATAGCCTATCCTGGTACCTTAGTATGCCGTTATCTCCCAAAGAAAATGACTGATTCATCTTAACCAACACTGAGCCCTTCGGCTCCATCAACACAGGATCAAGATGTTTACCCTTCTTGACTTCAACTACTAAGGATGATTCCAAACTAGGATTGACTAAAACACCGCCACTAGTAGAGTAAACTAAACGCACACCCATTCTGGCCAGTCTATGTATATCTTTCACCAAATCCTTTTTCTCATCCTCAACATGGGCTTAACTTTCCATGCTCATCCTACTCAAAGCATCATCTACAACATTAGCCTTACCTTGATGGTGGTGGACATTCATGTCATAGTCCTTCAACACCTCCAACCATCTCCCCCGATGTAGATTCAACTCCCTCTATGTGAATACGTACTGGAGGCTCTTGTTGTTTGTGAAAACATCCATATGAATCCCATACAAGTAGTGCCTCCACAGCTTCAGCGCAAACACCACAACTGCCAACTCCAGGTCATTAGTGGGATAATTATTTTTATGGACCTTGATGTGTCTGGACGCGTAAGCTATAACCTTAGCACTCTACATAAGAAACAACATAAACCAACCCTAGATGCATCACAATACACAATGTAATTCTCACCACACTTAGGCAAAGTAAGCACCAGGGCTGAAGTGAGTCTATCCTTGAGCTCTTGGAAACTCTTCTCACAAGCCTCTATGCATTCAAACTTGGCCTTCTTCTTAGTCATAGATGTCAATAAGGCAGCAATGGAAGAAAAACCTTCCATGAACCTGCGATAATAAAAACCCAATCCAAAGAAGCTACGAATATCTGTGGGAGTAAGAAGTTTTTTCCAACTCTTGACATCTTCACTCTTCCTTGGATCTACCTCTACACCTTCGTCGGACAAAACATGACCCAGGAAGATCATTGATCTAAGCCAAATTCACACTTGCTGAATTTGGTATACAACTGATGTTGTCTAAGTAGCTGCATGGTTAGTCTCAAATGTTGTTCATGGTCTTCATTTGTCTTAGAGTAGATGAGAATTTCATCAATGGCAATTATGATGAAGGACTAAAGGTATTCACGGAAGACCCTGTTCATGAGATCCATATATTCAACCGGTGTATTCGTGAGACCAAATAAAATAACTTGGAACTCATAGTGACCATAATAGGTACGAAAGGCTGTCTTTGGAATATCTCAATCCATAACCCTAAGATGATGGTACCCTTAATGAAGATCAATCTTCGAGAAGAAACTAGACCCTTGGAGTTGGTCGAACAAGTCATCTTTTCTGGGAACTGGATACTCATTCTTGATAGTGACTTTGTTGAGATGCTGATAACTAATACACATTTTAAGGGTTCCATCTTTTTTATTTACAAATAATACTGGAACACCCCTAGGGGTTATGCTCGGCTGAATAAAACCCTTATAAGTGAGATCTTTTAACTGTAGTTTCCACTCTTTTAGTTCTGCTGGAGCTATTCTGTAAGGAGGAATTGAAATTGGTTTAGTATCGGGTTCTAAGTCGATACCAAAGTCAATCTCTTTAGGGGGAGGAACTCCAGACAAATAATCAGGAAATACATCTTGGAACTCATTCACTACACGCACTGAGTCTATGGAGTGAATGTCATGGTCTAAATCATTAACACACACAAGATGACACAGTAACCCCTTGAACATCATTTTATTGTCCTTAAGGTTCAAAATTAAGGGATTACGATAACTCGAGTTGTACCCCTCCAAGACTAGCTCTTCTTCATTAGGGAAACAAAATCTTACAACCCAACTATGGAAATCCATACAAGTATAACAACTATGAAGACAGTCCATGCCAAGAATAACATCAAAATCATGCATGGGCAACTCAACCAAGTTTGCATACATAGTCTTACCACATACAACTATTGGGCAATCCTTGTATACTCTATAAGTTCTTACATTCACTCACAAAGGCGTAATGCAGAACTTTAGATAATATCTCAAAAATTAAAGCAAGAAAAGGAGTTACAAATTAAAGCGTAGACCCTGGATCAAGTAAAGCATAAATAGAAGTTGAGAATACTTGCAGCACACCTATGACCACATTAGCCGACTTCTCCTGATCCTCCCTGCCCTTAATGGATTAGAACCTATTCCTCTTAGAAGGCTCAAGTTCTCCTGCTTCCTGTGGATTAGTCCTAGGCTGAGCATTACCTCAAGGCAGACCTCTTTTCTATAGGCAGTCCTTAGCCATGTGTTGGCTCTTACCGCAACCGAAGTAGACATTACTACCTTGTCTGCACTATCCAATGTGAGCACAACCACACTTAGCACAGTCCTTTCTAGGACGCTTCATCTCACCTCCATTGCCTTTTTTGGGATCCGTGTCTACCTCTTTTAGGTGTTGTACTCCTCTAAAAAATAGAGTTCCCTGAACTCTGTTGCCCCTTTCTAAATCTGGGTTGTTCACAAACGCCAAAGTTATTCTTGTTGCCCTTATTTCTAGGACATGCCTGATCATGAGTCTTAGGCCTCTTAGCATCACGAATGCGTCTCTTCTTCCGGCTTTCCTCTACCTGCTAGACATACACCATCAACCTGGAGAGGTCCATGTTGTTGTGGAGCATTGCAGACTGACAATCCTCCTCCAAATGTCCGTTGATTCCTGTGAGGAACCTACTCATCTCATACCTTCTGTTAGATACAAGGGAAGTAGCATATCTAGACTTTTTAACAAACTTTAAGGAATACTCCCTAATTGTCATGGAGCACTACTTAAGGTTTATAAACACTTTAACCTTGGCCTCCCTCATATCTCTTGAAAAAAATCTCTCCAGAAAGTGTGTCTTAAACATCTCCCAAGTGACTAGAAGTCCACCCAAAACTAGGCTATCATTCCACATCTTGCACCAAGTTTGTGCAACATCCTTGAGTTGATAGTCAACTCTGCTTTCTAGGTATCTGTGGCCCCCATATCAACCAAAATATTATGCACCTCATCCACAAACTCCTGAGGATCCTCCGATGTCTTAGACCCTGTGAAAAGAGGAGGATTCATCCTCATGAAGTCTCTCAGCATGCCAACCATGCTAAGAACCGGTGGGTTCTCCCTCTGAACGTTCTGCCGGTTGACCTGGTTAATGTTGGCCTAACACTGCATAGTGATTACCTGTGCCATCTGGGCCAGAGATTCCCGCAACTCAGCATCGGTAAACCCAGCAGGGTTAACCGGCATAGCCACTCCTTCAGTTGGAGCCTTGGGTGGACCCTGATTGCCCCCAACAGTTGCTCCTTCTCTCTTTTGACCAATTTTTCTCCTAGTATTCATTCTCTTAAAACAACAAGGGTCTATGTTAGATACACTTATAACACCAAGAAAATCATACATTAGGAAAGTCACGATAAGATCAGAAAAAGGGAAATTTTTCTACATACCATGCAATCTCTAATTCAGGATAGTAGTGCACTTAACTACCATGACTTAGAAACTACTCAATGTGGATGATGTGAACTTATTATCCTCGGAATTTAACCTAGTGCTATGATACAAACTTTGACACTACGGGAATGGAGACCCCAGATGAGATCTGCATTGTTGACAACTCCGAGGTCGTAGACAAGCGTACATACATCATACTTACTTCATATAGGTTAATTTTAGCGGAAAATTTGAAACTTTGTGTTTCCTAACATACATGTATACATACTACTTAACATCATAGGCGTTCAAAAATCAACCATTTAATAAAGATACAATAAACACACATAAACATAATCATACGAAAATAAATTACATCCCTGATTTCTACCAGCAAACATTCCAAACCTATGACTCGATTGGAGCTGACAAGGACATGCAACGGGGAACAACCCTTGTTTTCGAAATAGATTCTTCTGAACCTTATGGGTCTCTTGGGAAATGGACCAATATAAATGAGAACCCATACCTTGTTGATGTTTAAACCTTGAACTTTCTGCTCAAACCTTCTCCAAAATTTCATCTAAGTCCAAAAGCTTTAAAACTAACTCAACGGAAAATCTCTTCTCTTTTGTCTAACGTTTTTTGTTATGTTTTGAATAAGTTTTTAACGTGAAAGTTCTTCAAGTGTGAAGAATTTTTAGTTGCTGATCAGTTCTTGTGTTTTTGGCCGAGATAGTGTGAAAGAGAAGAGAGATATTGACGTGAGAGATAGAGAGAGAGGGTTAAACGTGAAAGGGAGTTAAAAGAGGTCAAGTAGTTTAGACTTAGGCAACTTTGAATCCTTCAAATAATATTTCAAAAAATCTGATTCCTTTTTATTTTAAATCAGACAATAAATATTAATCAGTTAAATTAATTACCAATTTAAATAAAAACAATTGAAACACCTAGGTTCGAACCCGGGTGGAGCAAGACTTCAATCGAAAAGCCAATTTTTGGCTATATCTCCCCAAATTTTCCCTCCACCTTATTGATTAAATAATTAATTACATATTAAGGGTAATTAAGGTACTATCCTTAGCATGGAAAAAGACCATTTTACCCCTAGACCCTCCAAATTTAAGATTTCCCCTTTTTATGTCTGGTAAAGACTCATCTGGGTAAATCTTCATATTCGGGAGCCCTACATGGATGGACCCAACCTTTCCTATCTCAAATAACTCCCCAAATTAGTAGGTGTGGCTTTTGCAAGGGTTAAGAGGTCAAGTTCTACGCGCATCAATCCGTGTGAACCCGGTGTAATCGTAGGAATTGTAGACACACTAAGCATTATTTAGCATAGCCATTTTCAGGGTTGTTACAAAGAGGAATAAGAGTAACCTCATAGATTTCGTTATTACATTTCATAGGTTAAATTTGCAGAAAATTTAAAAACTTTTAATTGCTTGTACATTGAGGTTTAAATAGACCTCTCTCTTACCCATAATATATATAAAGGGAGTTTACAGAGACTCCTCGCAATAGGAAGCAATACATAGACTTCTAGTTTTATTCAACATACATAGTATAAGATTCATAAGAATGTCTAGGATAAGTATCATATTAAACCATCTAAGTTGAATACAACACTTTGGGTTCAACCTATAATAAAGGCCTCAAATAGCCATACACAAAGTAATCAAAGATAGAGAATGAACTAAATTGTCTTTAAGACTATACAATATCAAATAGCAAAATATTAACATCGTTCTTGGAAAGTGAGGACCTAACTAACACTTGGTAAAGATTCAAGTAGTCTTCATAGTCCTTGTATAAGCTCAACGGCCGGATCCTTCATTTGTAGTAAACATAAAAGATTGGCTAGAACAAACTTGTAAAAATTATGACTATATACACATAAAAAAACGAAATCATGCTAAAGAGGACATGTTCTCAAAACCATGCTAATGTACTTTTAAAATCCTCATGCACATCTAAGAACCCATATAAACCAATGAAGACATAACTCTTAAGTCAAGGCCATATACAACACAAGACCAACGTCATCAAGTATATTCAAGTCAACATATATAAGAGTTCATACATCATAATACAATCAAGACCCTTACCCATAACCCATAATTTAGCCTACAAATGCAATGACCAAGTATAGCCCCATAAGCAATGCCTAACTTCACTTAACATAGCATCAAAAGTGATCATCCTCATACTTTAGCAATATAGACCAACACCATGTTCATAAGTGAAACTAACATCATATATAATCAATAAAATGTAAAGTTAACATATACATAATAGTCACTTTATAAGATCGTAAGAACATCAGAAAAACCTCCTTTCGTCAAGGTATACTAGTGCAAGGCATAGGTAGAGTCCCATACCCTTACCTGGGCTAAGTCGAACCTCATAAGTCACCCTAGTTAATGGATACTTTATTACTTCATTTTACTTTCAGGAACACTTGCCTTAACAGACATAACCCACAAGAGATAAGTTTGTAATCTAGTATTGTCAAACCTTATACCGATGGAAGGTGGTCTACCGACTAAAGTAGTACCAAATATGAACATAGCATCTTGGTGGATCAAATAGCTAGAATTCCTATGGTGGCAACATAGTTTATTGAGCTTGGGGGCTTAAATAGAAATATCATTCTTTGCCTTTTTTGGGATATGAGGGTATTCACCCTGTGAGGATTATGGTGAACCCTTCCTTCCCTTCTTAGGAAGACGCCACCCCTCATCTTCAAGTTCAATTTGTTCTACGCTAGAGTCCCTTCTGAAATGTCTTTAAGACTTTATTAATCATCATATCTTAGTTCAGCTCATAGGGTCTTCCCCTTATATAGTCATCATCATAGATCAAAGGAAAATGCATGAGTATTGTCCTTTCATTACAATTCATACATGTGAGGTTAGGACATTTACATAATCACATTAAGATAAGGCAGATAGATAAGTCCTCACATCCTTATATCATTATATCTTAGACAATAACTCACAAGCCATAAATTAAGACATTTCAATTCAACATCATACCAAAGCTAATCAATCTTATCGTAACATATACTTCAATATAACTTCACCACTAAACACAAGTAACCATAATTGAAGTAAAGGATTTAGATCACAAGACTTACCCCAATATCCTTCACAAGCCATAATCCAAAGATTTACCATCAACCATCAAATTCAACCTAATAATGGGGGTAATATCGTCACATAATAGTAATTAACACAATAATGAAGTCAATTTCATAATCCCTACCCCAATTAACTTAAATTTATAACCTAGGGTTCAGGGGGAAGAGGGTTCATCATGAATTCATCAAGAAATAGATCTGATTCCAACAATACGTTATCCTAGGCATTCCATTGATTAATTAGAATAAATAAACCAAATCTAACAATCAACACATTCTTCAATTCCCATCAATTTATAAGCAAGATCTAACATTTGTTGAAATTAGGGAAAAGGACTTGATATACATAAAATTGCATCAATCAACATGAATTAACCAACAATCTACACTTAATTAGTCATAGGCAATAACAGTTTATCATCAATTTAAAGTTTATAAGAAAATCCATTAGAATAGGAAAACCTTTGGAATTGGGTCATTTAGAAACCAACTTTGAAAGGATCTCTTGGGGAAAATAAATCCTAAGAGTGAAGAACCCATACCTTAATAAATATTAATCCATAAAATTGAAGTGAAATTCTAGGGAAATTGGTCTTCCTCTTCAAGATTTCTTGCTTCTTCAATGGAGGTTTTTGGGAGAGAGAAAGTAGAGAGAGAGATGAGAGCGTTGGGGTTTTGTTTTGGGAATATGGTTTAGATGAGTGAAAATGATTTATGAATGACCCTTAGTCTATATAAAATAACCCTTAAAAATAGCAAAGACCCCTAACTTAATTGAGTCTTTTTGTGAGGTCAAAATGCTTAAAATACAATTTCAACGTGGCTGCGCATTGCAGGGCTAATTTCAAATTTTATTTTTGAAATCCGGTTTGAGGAAGTGATCTTCATGGAGTGCATGGGTCGCTATGAAAATTTTTCCATCCCACATGTCATTTGCGCGTTGTGCAATGAACTTCAATTGTAGGTTGCCGCAAGATGCTTTGGCTCTTGCTCGCCAAGGTTTGGGTCATCCTCAAGGACCCTTCACGAGGTCCTTGGGGGGTAATTATTTGAACTCTTTTTTACTAGTTTTAGACCTTATTTGACCCTTTCAATCCTTCAACAAACATTGGGACGTCAACTAGTTCAATCATTTTCTAGTTTCCGGACATCATGAACGTGTCTTTGCGCCTTGACTCTAAAACTTCCTAAATGGTTTTAAAATTATTTTTTTCGTACAAACAGTGTTTTAAATTTTTGTTCATCATGTGAGGATCTAGCTTAGGTCATGGAATTTTGGAGTGTTACAATTTTAGTTAAAATAAAGTTTTCATGATATTTAAGTAAAACCTTCATGAATATAGTAGTAAAACAACATATAAGATCATCATTTAGCGCATAGGATGATAATCTTGTAATTTTAACGCAAGACTACCCTTTACAGTGAACTCATGTAAATCTTACAGTGAACTCATTATCCTTAAAGATTCTCTATCCAAAGTTATGCTAAGACTCACTTAGGTAAAACATGAAGAAACCGCCCATATAATCACTTTAATATGCACCTATGTGGTTCGTAAGACTATAAAATATAGGCATACTTTATCACTTTTTACAAGACAATATTTAATATCAAAGACACTAGAGGAACATAATTGTATTTAAGGACTTCATATAAGAACTATTCTCCAAGACAACCCCCAATTTAAACCTAGCTCAATGTGAAAGTAGCATACGATATTACGACTCCCACCAAGTGCTCCTTGAGGATTCCCTTACACTAGGAACATCACATTCATCATTTAAATAAACTTCATCATACAAGACATAATCTTAATATATTTTCTTAACATTAGACATTAAGTCCGATAACTTCATTTACATCACATAATGACCCATTCATATATTTTATTTAAGGACATACCAAGACTCACTCTAAATGCCTACTTGTGCAATAGATAGATAACGTCACATACAACCACCACCTTAGTAAGTGCACCCTTTAGAAGACTTAGTTCATTACATACTTTTGTGGGGTATAGCTTTAACCAACATAGACCATGAGAGCTAGACATGGAATCCCGGTATTAACCCTTACAGGATGAGGGATCCCCACTTGCCTAAGCTAGGGTCAGGATTGTACCTTTACATGGGGTTTCCAATAGCTACTCTTAGGTGCGCGTAGTTAAGGGATAAGAAGATTGCTTCTAAGTGACTCATTCATCTTCTAGCGACGAGTAGTCATCTCAAGAGGTACATTGGATACATGATTTCTATTCACGAAGTGTACCCACCCCTAATTCAAATCCTGTCGGTGCTAGGCATAACTACCCCACATAGTCTAAAACATTCATTCACTATAGTTTAAGGGATAGATATATAGCACACATCTCAACTTAAGAAAGGTACTTACATCTCAACTCAAGAAGGGTATTGAACCTCCAACCTATCTTAGAAAGTTATTGGGAATACTGAGGTTTCTACTAAGCACTTCATATCAACTCACAAAGAGTGTTCACCCTAAAATCTACTTTTTTGAGAGTAGAGATGAA
Organism: Solanum lycopersicum; assembly: GCF_036512215.1. Lineage (NCBI taxonomy): Eukaryota > Viridiplantae > Streptophyta > Magnoliopsida > Solanales > Solanaceae > Solanum > Solanum lycopersicum. Next base: position 34,084,634 of record NC_090803.1, on the reverse strand, counting down.
GTGTCCAATCCATTCCCTACTATTCCTAAAGAACTCTAGTAATGAAAAGGGGGATTTTGGTGTGAACACTCTTCGTGAGTTAAGATAAAGCGTTTAGTATCAACCACACTATTCCCTAGGTCTTTCTAAGATAGGTTGGAGGTTCAATACCCATCGTGAGTTGAGATGTGGTACGTCAAAGTAACCTATAGGGATAATTACTCTTCATTAGTTAAGAGGTGGTGCTAAATAATTATCCCTTAATCTATAGTCAATGAATGGATAATACTTCGTGGGAGTTATGATTAGCATCGAGAGTATTTAATGAAGGGATGTGTACTCTTCGGGAGTAGAGATTTTGTATCCAATGCAACTCTTGAGATGAGTGATCTTCGTGAGTAGAGATGAGTTACTTAGAATCAATCTCTTTATCCCTTAACTATGTGCCCACGTAGGTGTAGCTATTAGAAAATCCATGTAAATTCTAAAGAGTATGAACATATCTTATGCAAGTGGGGATACCTCATTCGGTAGGTGTTTATATCATGTCTAGGTCTCATGGTCTATATGGAATAACGATAGCCCGCACAAATGAATGTAATGAAATAAATCTTTTAAAGGGTGTACTACTTAGGATAGATAGTGGATGGGGCGCTATCTAATAATTGCACAAGTAGGCATTTGGAGGTATTCTTGGTGTGTCTTTATATAAAAATGTATAAATGGGTCATTATATGATGTAAATAAAGTAATGTGACTTTATTTATAATGTTAAGAAGCATCTTTATATTATGTCTTGTATGATCAAATTTATGTATAATATGAATGTGATATGCCCAGTCTAAGGGAATACTCATGGAGTACTAAGGTGGTAATAGTAGTATGTGATGCTACTTTCACATTTCACTAAGTGTACCTTGGGGGTTGTCTTGGAGGGTGGTCCTTTATCTGTAGTTCTTCAATGCATTTATTTTTCTTTTAATGTCTTTACTATTGAATATTTACTTGTTAAATAAAATGAAACATTCTTATCTTTGGTAGTCTTAAGGATCACTTAGGTGTGTATTGAAAAGATTGTACGGGAGGTTTCTTCATATCTTACCGGAGTGAGTCTTCGAATAACTTTTGATAGGAATAGTCTATATTATAAATGAGTTTACTATTTAGTATGACTTTACGTTGAATTTATGGATGTTTGATCTTATATTCTAAATGATGATTTATATTATGTTTTGAGACTTGATTCACGATGATTTTACTAAATAGCATGAAAGGTTTATTTCAGCAAAATTTTCTTTTTCTCATGTTTTTGCATAATTTCATACTTAGTACAATGTTTTTACTTACCCCATACTCTTCTATATTCCAAATTACAGGTGGAAAGGAAAGTTAAGGAGGCAAATCTTAGGAAATTGATTCTCTCTAGATTGGTATGTCCTCATATATTCGAGGACATAGACTATGTTTCTTTAGTTTCTTCTTTTAAGACTTGTATAAGTCATAGTATGTTTTCTTGCAATGTAAAGGGTGGTGACCCTAAGATTTTAAGATGTGTCTTTAAGTTTTCTTGTACAGATGAGACTTGTTCCTTAGTTTTTATAAATGGTTTTCTTATTAATTATGTTATGAAAAGTTTTAATTTCTCACTACTTTTCATACTTAAGGTCGAAGACACCATTAACTTCTAAGGGTGCTCCCCGATTGTTACATTGCATGATGACAAAATACTTCATAAAGATTATAAGGTCGGCAATATTGTCTTTCTTTATAACTCCCTTTTGAGATTTTTCTGGGTAAACTCAAGTCTAAAGGGTTAGGCCCATTTAAAATGATGCATGTATTCATGAATGGGGAAATAAAAGTAAAAACCAATGAGGGGTCGGTGTTCAAGATTAGTCAGCAAAAAATTAAGTTATACTTTAGAGAATGTCAAACCAGTAAATAATTGAAGTGGTGTATTTTGGAAGATTCTTAAATGCATTTCCACGTCATGCCATGACATTATATAAGAGCTTCTTGGGAGGAATCACATGTTTTGGAAATTTTGAATAACTTTTTATGAATTTATAGGTTGGATCTCTTATTTAGAAAAAATATCAATTGAGGGAGGGAGTGACCCAATTGGTGAATGGTTGAATGGTCTGCTAGCAAAATTTTTGTGAGAAAATAATAAATTCAACGGTCCATCGACTTATGGTGATCTTAACGTTTCTTGACCATTTTTCTCAACTAAAATGTTTGTTTTAAATAATTTTTTGTGATCGAAAAGTTACTCAATGAATCTCCAAGTGATTTGGTGAAATCGGTAATGTTTGACGATTAGCATGCGAATTAAAGAGTCATCACCGTTCATCCCTTTCATTTAGTTACCCTTCCTTTATTTTACATCAATTGAGGACACTACTTAGTTCTTCTTGATGGGGCGAATGTTTCACCATTGTTGGTTTTTATCGCATTGATCCTTCTTTTTAATGCTTGATGTCTGATTGGTTACTGATGTTCGCCTGTATATTTTAGTATAAGTTGTCACTAATACCTATGACTTGAATACTACTCTTGATGAACAATATATTGTGCTAGTCTAGTAAGACGATTTGAGTTGCCTAAGTCTTGTGTGGAGTTTTAGCATCTCATTGTGACAAGAAAATTTATTTAGATGATTTTTTATAATGACCATGACATGAAATCTATACTTCGAGAGTCATGATCGATGATTCTATTGAATGCTTTGTGTTGTGAGGTTTGCTTAAAATATATGCATAATGATACCTAAAACTTACCCAATTGGTCCAATTGACAATTTCTGGCGAATAATGGGTATAGTCTTAGGCATAAATATATGAAAGTGAAAAAAATTGATATACCTTTTGTATGACTACCTTGTTAGCGTGTGAACCATTTGAACCTAGCCTTTTCATTGGTTTAAATATGAACACAGATGGCTTATCCTCCATACCTGAAAGCTTCATGAACAATTGAGTTTATTTGAATAAAAACCTTAGGTCAAATGCCTAAGTGCAGGGGGTGGTAAGAATATGAACGAAAGTGAGAAAAAAGATTTTGAAATCCACCTTTGAAGAAAAATATGATAAAGAAAGAATCCTTCAATATAAATAAAAAAAAAGAGCGATAAAGAAAAGCAAGAGAAAAGTGTTGATTTTTTAAAAAAAGGTGTGCATTGGTGGAAAAAAAATGTGCATTCGATGAGCTTTACGAAATGCTTGTGTTTGAATATACAAAAGGTGGTTAGTGAATATAAAGCGAATGAAACAAAGCGAAAAGATGTGAATTTGAGGCATGCTTCATGAACGTGGAAGCCACTAGGAAAAAATAATCATACCTTTAACCTCAACTAATTACAAGTCTTGAAAGACCTTAGCAATCTTGCGTAAGACAAATGATGTCTTTTTAGGAAAATACGGACAAGCCTATGTGTAAAATAATGTACTTGTTTATTTATGAGAGAGTGAGATTTTATTTTTATTCCTTAAAAGGTAGTCTTTGATTGTTTTGGTAAGAGTTTCGATATCCTTGGCATGAGGGCATTCAAATACTCTTGTTCAGTATTGATTTGCATTCGGAATGAGCATATTGAGCTTGAACTGTATTTGATGATGGCTAATCATAATTTGTAACTTTTACTGCACGTACAATTGAGCATTGCATGTGTATATTGAAGCTCTTTTGCATTCATGTTTAGTCTCAAGTAGACTATTTAGAGACATCGATGTTGTCCTGATTGGTCTTGTATTTTATTTGAGGGAAAGCAAAATTTTAAGTTGGGGGTGTTGATGAGTCGGGGATTTTGATTCATTTAGGGTTTATTCTTCTAGGATTTTATGTCCTCAATGCCTAATTACACTCAAAAATGATATTAATATGTTGGTGTGCAGCAATGAAGGGTCAAGAGTGATCCTAGAACATTACGATGCAAAAGAAGAGTGAAAAAGCAGAAGAAGTCGAAGGAAAACAAACTTGGAATTCTCCAAATAAACTCGATGAGTGGAACTTCAGATCGCCTAAATTTCACGGAAGACGGCCTATGGAAAAAAAAACATGGGGAGAAAACAAGCAATTCAGCGACACACCGAAGGGATAATAGATTGTGATCAAGTTCACTGAGTTAAATCAGTGCTGAAACTTTTAGACCATATAATACAATTTCTGAAAAAAGAAAAAGAGTTGGCAGACTATTTAGCTCTGGTTTTTATTTTTTGAGTATTTACATGCGAAAACATAGTCTTTACAATTTTTAGTATTTGTTTTGGAGTGAGATTGGGAGATTATAGTTTTAGCTTGGATTTCAAAGTTTGAGGATTGCAAATCATTAGCAAATTATATGGAAAACTTGTTGGTAAAGATTTCATACTTTTCGTAATGTTTAGCTAAAACCTCTTATCTTAGGGTTGTGATTATGTAGCTGAATACCTTATTTAGTTAATGGGTGTTCTTAGTTGTTCATTTTTTTGTTGTTTTGAAGTGAGTTCAATCAATTGTTCATTATTTATTTAAGAAATTTAAGTTGCAAAACTCAGTTATAGATTAGTTATCTATGCTTGCTTGAGAAAAAGGTAATAGAATAGAATTATTAATTCATGATTATATTGATTGCGCTTTAAAATCTAGCTTGAGAAAGTGGGTTTGATTGTGTGTTTACATACCTAGTTTGAAAGAGTGAATTGGTCGTCACGACGGGGGAGCACCACCTAGAAATAACATGGCGTACTTGACCTCTTGGAGGTCTTATACAAGCCCATAGTTGTCACATATGGGGAAAACCCCCTCCTAGACATAACCAGTGTCGTCGTCTTCGGAGAGGACAAAGACTATCCTCTTAGCATTCATCATTATATTCATCTGTTGTAATGCGGAAAATTTAAATCTTTTCAATGAGGTTTTACTTAGACTCTCGCGTACACATCATATATATTTATATCGAGTATTATAGACCCTTCATATAAGAAGATTACATAGTCTTCGACTTATATGCCCATATAGACAAGATACATAATATAGTCTTAAAAAGGGATGTCTCATATTAACTATCTAAAAGGAGTCAAATAAACATAGGCATAATCCCTTACACAATGTAGAAATATCACTTAAGGTTTACAACAATATCTTCAAACAACGTGAATGAAATGATTGTCTTTACACTATAACAAATAACCATAGCTAGAGAAATAAGAAGGAATCATCCTCGGACTTGAGGACATACTGACACTTGGAGAAACGATCCAAGCCTTCCTTCAAAGTGGTCATGAATCATTCACTGACCATAACCGAGAATTTTAGGGAAAAGGGGAGACATGGAGTTAGCATATCACTAGTACTAAGTATCGAATCGTATGCACATACACATAGAAATCATACTAATAGGGGACATTTCATTAAAGCATGCTAATTTACTATAAAAAACCTTATGCATATTCAAGAACCAATACAAGTCAATAAGCACATATTTCTTAAGTCAAGACCATGTAAGTCATAAGACCACCAATATAAAGTCTAGTCAAGTCAACATGCATATCAACATATTTGAACACATAATCAAGATAACTCTATCATGAAGTTATAACATCAATAAGCATATATAAGAGTTTATAACATCATAACCAAAGAAAGGTCATCACTCATACACCTCCATCAAGTACACTATTTCAATGATTAAGTAAATCCCCATAACCTCAGTTAACCATGTAAACCCAACAAGGACTATAAGTAATGCCCAACTTCGCATACTATATCATTAAGATTAAACATCATCACACTTTAGCATTAGAGACCAACCACATGTTCGTGAGTGAAACTATCATCATATAGTGTCATTAACATGTAATATCAACATACACATATTATTCACATTTATAAGAATATAAGTACATAAGAACATCTTTCTAAGACTTCTCTCAAGGATAACTAAAGAAATGTATAGGAAGAGTCCCATACGCCTAACTAGACTAAGCAACACCCCTTAGGTCATCCTAGTCAGAGTTCACCTTGTTACTTCATTTTACCTCTGGGAACATATTTCCTTAACTGATATAGAGCACATGAGCTAATGTGGAATCCGATGTCAATGGAACCTTACACCAAAAGAAGGAGGCCTACTTTCTAAAGTAGTACTAAAACATTATCGCATCTATGTGGATCCACTAGTTAGTATTCCTATGGGGGCAACATAGTTTAAGAACTAGGAGAAGTACTCCGTAACATCTTTATGCTACATGCATTATAGTCTCCAATCTGATGATTACATTAGTGGTCCTACCTTACCTATGTGGGAAAGGACACTCCTCACTTCTACTTCACTCGGTGCTAAGCTAGAGTCCCTTTTTGAAATGTCTTTCATTACTAATCATAACTTAGTTTAGGTCATAAGGTCTAATCCTTATATATTCATCATCATAGCTTAGTAGGAATTGCATGAGTATTGTACTTTCATTACAATTTACACATGTGAGGTTATCACATTTACATAATCACATTATGATAAGGCACATAGGTAAGTCATTACTATCCTTATATCGATACATCATAGCCAACAATTCACAAGTCATAAATTAAGACATTCCAATTCAACATCATACAAACCCTAATAAATCTTATCATAATATATACTTCAATAAAACTTCATCACTAAACACAAGCAATCATAATTGAAATAAAGGATTAAGATTAGAAGACTTATCCCATCTCCTTCACAAGCCATCATTGAAGGTTTTTCCATCAACCCTAAAACTTCATCAAACAATGGGTGTAATATCATCACACAATAGTAATAAAAAAAATAATGAAGTCAATTGAATCACTACACAACAATTAATCAGTAGTTCACAACCTAGTGTTACGAACTTAGGTCAATTTCATGATCTACTTTACAAACTACGTTATATCATCAAAAACTAGCATAAATTAATCATAATACATTATAATATAGGTATAATAATCAAAATAAACCAAAAAATACAATCTATAAGATCGAATTTGTAGTAGAAGAAAACCCACCTCAAACTTATTTGTTTTGAAATCAATTTAGATGAACCCTTTGGGAAAAGAATCCTAAAGGTCAAAGGACTCACATACCTTATTAAATGATTAATATTGATGGATAAATATAGTCTTATTTATGCCCTATAACCCTAATTTGCTATGTCTTCTATGGAAATTCTTTGGGAGAGAGAAAGTAGAGAGAAGGTAGAGCAAGTGGTTTTTCAGAATTATGAGAGTTGGGTTAGCTTAATTAGGATAAGGTCTTTATACAGGTCATTAACAAACTTAATTAGAACTACCTTAACCACTAAATAATTGAATAACTACCTAATTAATTAATTAGTCTAACATAAAAGTGGTAGCAAATTAGTAATTACACATACGAGACATCGACCTACGGGTTGTAGGTTGCCAACAGCTAGTATCACATCCGTGCTACACATCCTTCATTTCGTCAGAGACTTGAAAAAATACCTCTTAACAAACTTTCATAAGTATAATCTGATGGTGGAAATCGACTCCCAGTCAATTGGACCATGCCTTGTGGATTGGAAGTCATCGATCGCTACTGTCTAACATAACTTTAGCCACAATGCAAGGGTCCTCCTAAATCACCTTATGGTGTGTTTTTGGGGAGTCATGCTCAGACGTTTTTACTATAAATCAACTATAATACGTGCTTGACACCTTACTATCAAATTCTATCAAATTCTGAGTCCTAAAACCTTGTCAAATATGCATACAATCACCCCTTCAACTAGTCTCCAGACGTCATGGAGGTTTCTTGACATTTTGATTCTAAAACTTCCTAAATGATTTATATATGTTATGTTTGACCTTAAAACAGTCTTACGAATCTTGCACTCTCATGTTAATCTATATATTAGGCTTTAGACTTTTGGTGTATTACATTATCCCCTTGTTCGAAATATTCGTTCCTCAACTGACACTAAAATACATTGGAAAGAAGGAATAGACTCAAGACTAGCAGCCAAAAACAAAAACATACCTTTAAAACATCAAAAATATAAGATGTGTTCTAGAGACAAACATAGGTTTCAAGAGCTTACGACACTGTTTTATGTCTATTTTGATGTATCTAATTAATTTAGGAGGTGTAGAAACAAAAGCTCCATGATGTCCGGAAACTAGTTCAATGAGGTACTAGCATGCCTTAGCCTATTTGACTAGATTTTAAGTATCATAAATTTATGAAAAGGGGTTTATGGGTGTATAACATGCATTAGAGTTAGTTCATAGTTTAAACATCTTGGAATTACTCCCCAAGGACCAACTAAGGGACCATGAGGATGAGTGCAATCGACGAAGCATGTGTCAATTGACGGGGCGTCGATGGCCACAATCGATGAACACTTAGAAAAATTCAAGAATAACATGTTTTGCATATCCTTTGAACTCATCGACAGATGTGAAGTAAGGACTTTCACAGTTGCCTTCGATGGACACACGATCTGTTGATTGTGGTGTCGTCTGTGAGGTTTGTTTTTGCTTCATGTCTTGAATAAATTTATTTAATTAGTTGTATTAGTTATTTAATTAGGGGTTATGGGAGTTCTAGTTAAGTTTGTTAACCACCTATATAAATCTCCTAAGCTAATTAGACTAACCTAAGCTCTTACAATTCAGTAACTTAAAACTCTATTCCTTCTCTCTTTCTCTCTCTAGTTTGAAGAACTCCTTTGTAGACAAAGCTAGGGGTGGGTTAAAGGGATGAAAAGGGTAAAATTTCTCCATTAATGCGCATAAATTATTAGGGTATGGTATTCCTTTTACCTTTGAGACCTCTTTCCTCAACAGGTTCCATCAGATTGATTTGTAAAGTTCAGTTTTCCTATGGGTCTTTTCAAATCTCGAAATTGATCTTGTAAATTTCATCGTTTGTGATTTATTTTGGATATTATGATTTATTAACATGTATTCTAAATCAATTATGTTATTGCTTGATGGATTGGTCTAGTTTGTAGAAAATGACCCATTTCCTTTAACCCTAGGTTGTGATCTTGATATGAATTGTGTAATGTTCGTTCAATTGAATTGGTTATTCGTTGAATTACTATTAGTTGATGTTATTGTTTTAATTGTGAGTAGATTAGTATGATTTATAGTCATATCATTCTATTTCTTGAGTAATTGATTTAGATTATGACTTTGATCTGGGTTTCTTATCTTAAGCTATGAACTAGTGATAGATTGTGAAGTTGTGGTTCAATTGTTTTTGTTATCATGTTGGTTATTGGTGCATGATGATATTAAAACCTAATTGTGTTGAGTTAAGGGTTGATGCTAAGACCTGATGATGGATTAGGAAGGAGACTTGGTAAGTCTTGTGATCCCTATTCTTTACTTTAATTGTGGTAAATTGTGATTAAGTAATGATATTGCATTGAAGTATATCTTGTATTAAGATTGACAGGGTTGGTATGATGTTGAATTGAAATGTCTTGACTATGTTTTGTGAGGTGTTGAATAATTTGTAAATGATATAAGGATGGTGATGACTTGCTGATGTGTCTTATTATGAAGTGATATGTAAATGTGCTTACCACACTTATATGAATTGTAATGAAAGGACTATGCTCATACAATTGTCATTGAGCTATGATGATTATGCTTATACAAGGGATAGACCCTATGATCTACATTATGTTATGATGATTAATAATGACATTAAACACATTTCAAATAGGGACTTAGCTTAGCACCGAGTGAACTTTACAATGGGAGGTTTTGACTTTCAAATGAGGAAGATTTACCCTATAGTTCCACATGAGGTACTTAATTCCAAATGAGGGCTAATTATCCTATTGATTCCCATGAGATGAGTCTCCCATTTACAAGTAGCATGTAGAGGGTCCATACCTATCTCTTAGTTCTTGAACTATGTTGCTCCCCATAGGAAGACTAGCTAGTGGATCCACCTAGAAAGCTACGTTTATGTTTGGTTTTACTTTGGCCGTAAACCACTTTCCATCGGTGTAAGGTTTTAAAACCAAATTCCACATTTAGCTCTTGTGGTCTATGTCGGTTAAGGCAAGTGTTCTCTAAACTAAAATGATGTAATGAAGTACAAACCAACTAGTTGACTTAAGAGGTTTAACTTAGCTTAGGTAGGTGTATGGGACTCTAGCTATGTCTTGCACTAGTTTGCCTTGAAGGAAACTTTAGAAGGTTGTTATGATATATGAATATGATTATAATGGTACATGATATGTATATGATGATCTTGCACATTGTTTATACTATATGATGATTAATTTCACTTATGAATATTTGTTGGTATTCATTATTAAAGTATGATGATAAAAACTCTTAATGACATGCTATGTGAAGTTGGATGTTGGCCATGATTCTTGTTTGGTTACTTGATTGAGTTAGGTTATAAGGCATTTCTTGGTCATTGCACTTGTGACTTAATAGGGGTTCATGGGTAATTGTCTTGCTTAAGTTATGTTATAATGAACTCTTATTCATTCTTGTGGCTGTTATCGCTTGATGATAGAGTTGCTTTGACTACCTGTCCAATTATGTGATATGCATGATGACTTGACTAGACATAGTCATTGTTGGTCTTGTGATGTACGTTAGACTTAATGAATATTTCTTATTGATTGCTATGGTGTTCTTGAATGTTCATAAGTATTTCTAAATTTAAAATAGCATGTTCAAATGCAATGTCCCTTTTTAGCATAATTTCATGATATGTGTGCATATGATCTCATACTTAGTACAACTGGTGTACTAACCCCATTTTATAAATTTTCCCCAAAATTTTAGGTGTCGGTCATTGAAAGTCTTTGAGACTACTTTGAAGAAGACGTGGAATTTTCAATCATCCAGGTTCAGTAGGTCCTCACTTTCCAATGGCAATGCCCCTACTAAGCTTATGGAGTTATTTTAGTTTTAAGACTCTTATGTTCTTTCCTTTTCTTTTGAGTACTAAACATTGTATGACCCATATGTGGTGTTATTGTATTGATGTATGGGCTAGACCCAAAATATTATACTCTTACTAGATAGTGAGATGGGATGTCAATTTGAGACTAAGCAATCTTTGTATACGTAGGGTATATATATGTGTGTGTGTGTGTGTGTGTGTGTGTGTGTGGACGCCTATGGAAACTACATTGTAAAATTAATGAAATGTTTTTAAATTTTCTGCATTTTTGGCCTATGAATGTAATGATATAAGGTAATAGGCTAGTCTTAGTCCTCAAAGAGGACGACGACGCCGGTAACGTCTAGAGGGTGCCACTCGATGTGAGTTACAATTAAAATCCACATAGTAACATGAACTTTGAGACAATGCAACTCAAAACATCATTTTCAACTCATAAGAGCTCAACATTCACTACATGTGTATTCACTTATGCCAAAGCTTTCTTCAACACATATTGTAAGATCCTGAAAATGACTTAGGTGAACTAGAGCTTAAACTATTGTTAATGATGTTCTAACGTACTACACATATATAAAACAAGGTATTAAGGCAGTGTCTAAGAGTTTAGGTGCACTGGAAGTAAAAATTCAATGGACGACTAAGATGTTAGATGACTAAGTCACCTATGTGGGTCATATGTGGTTTTATGTTTTTTTGTGTGATTCGTGAGGTTATAAGGTCCTTAAATGAGTTATTATGATGAAAATAGGCAGTGTGTCAAGTTTTGTGATGTTTGAAGGTCAAACGTTCAAGAACGTCCATGACGTTCGAAAAGTTTATCTTGAAATGAACTTGTGTGTCGAAGTATCTTTTGTCAAGTTTTACTTGTTCTTTTGGGTGAAATTCATGTGAGATGTACTAAAATTATATACGACAATGTTTGGGTTGGAAACGTTTGGGAAAACATCCGCAATTACCATCAAAGGGTCCTTGTGTAAGGACCCAAAGTTAGTCCCAAAACTGTCAAAGAGTGCCCCAAATGACTGAGGCAATCGAAGGCTCGTGGGCCGGTCGATGCCCCGTCGATGGGTGATGTTGGTGGATACTTAGAAATGGAAGGATTTTAATCCAAACACAATCCTCAGTCCCAGAACACGGACCATCATGACAGTCCGTTGGTCAAGGGACGGGCCGTCAATGGGCAACCGTCGATGGGTCTATTCCTGCGCGCAGGCCACTGTTAAGTTGAGGGGTGAACTTGTAAATTCAACCCACGAAAAAATAAGGGTATTTGAGGTTCTTTAAGGGTCTTTTGGGTATTTTAACTATGTTTATAAGCCTAAAACACTTAGAAGATTTCAATCTTCATAATCAAAAACCCAAATTCCCTAAGAAATTCTCTAGAACTCCATTGGATCCAAAAATCAAGGAAGGGCTTGGATTTAAGGATTGAGTGGATATTTTTCATAAAATTGAATAATTATATTTATTTGGGTATGGTTTTTTATCCTTGAAATTCTATTCATCAAGGAGCCCAACTTTCAAAGATATTTTCTAAAGTTTTCAAAGTTGAATTATCCAATTTCATGATCTATGCATGCGTTCTTTCATTAAAGGTTTTTAAGAATTTATTAGTGATTTAATTGTTATTATTTTGATAATTTTAACTCAATTCACCTATGAACCCATGAATTCAGTGAACCCTAGGTTTTACTATGTTATAGGTTACTTGATATTGACTTAATGTTTATGAATTCTAGTGTAATTTTCTATGGGTTCTCTAATGATATAAACATTGTGATAAATATATATATATGTTTTATTATATTGATTAATATATATTATATATAATTATTTTCATTGACTATTTTTATAATTGTATTGAATCGATGTTCATGGCCATTGGTAAGGGCCTTATGATATTGAATAGGGTGATTTAGCAAAAAATTTAGGTGTTGAGGATTGAGTGGTTGTAAGCTGACCTATTTCCATTTATTTTATTTTAATTAGAATTAAATTATATTGTGATTGGTATGATCCACTTATGGTGGCGGTGTTATGTGTTTTACTTGAAATTGATGTGACCTTGTCGGTGTTACTTTATGTATTATGATGATCATGGCTTTGTTGGAAACTACTTGAAGTAATGTAGTTATTTGAGTAGTTTGTTATGTGAAGTATGATAATATCCACCTACATGATAAGTAATGTGAAAGTATATGTGTTCTTCTATTGATGATATTTGGTTAAATCATGTTAGACTATGACTTTGGCTTTGTTTGAATAGTTTTAGGGTTGATGTATTCTAACCCCTACATGACAATATGAGTATACGATGGTCATATTGATAATGATATGATAGTGTATAGAATGACATGTAAAATGTGCTAAAGTGAAGTATGTTATGTCTTGTCTTAGTTAACTTGTGTCCCTTACCTGATGCATGTATGAATGTCAATAGGTGACGTGTTGACTTAGGATGCTAAAGCCTCTTAGTATTGTTAGCATGAATGACATGAGACCTTAAATTATGTTAAGAGGGTTCTTTATGTGAATCCTTAAACCTAGTGGTAAGGTTATGCATGTTGAAGTTTAAAGTCGTAATGGCATCCTTCAAGTAAAAGAATGATAGATTTAAGGTTGATTTGCTGGAACATCATAGTATCAAACCTTAGGAAATTCATGATGAGTTTTTTGTCGCCATTGTGAGGTAGCCCTTGTGGATATTTCCTAAGTAGGGTAAATGTGATTGGGTTATGAACTTGATATGGAACCCTTTTTTATTAAATTTTAATGTAAATTACTTTATGAGAACAAAGGCTAGCACCGAGTGAGTATGGTAAAGAAAGTAGTTCTAGTTAAAGAATGAGACTAGATTACAAAGCATGCCCTTCATATTCCTTAAGCATGCGCCTACATGGGATGTGTCCAAGTTCTACCATTGGCAAGTAGAACACCATCATCAGAGTAGGTGAGAACTTTGGATTCCATGCTTTGCTATCATTGTCTGGATATTGTCTGGTCTCATCATATGGGACACCTACTAGCATTAGAAAACTTCTATGCAGTTTTTTTTAGTGGTTGAGACACTATCTTGACATTGCACAATAGGCTTCGAAGGTGTTGGTTGGAATTCCCAGGTCTTGTCCAAGACCATTACTTGAATGTCCTTTATGTGATGAATGTCTTTGTCACAACCCAAATCGGGCCGTGACTGGCACCCACACTTACCCTCCTATGTGAGCGAACCAACCAATCTAAAACCTTAACATATCAATATAATATCAACAGAAAATAATGCGGAAGACTTAAACTCATAAGTAGAAATCAATAATCAACTTCTATAACTCAAAAACTTATCATTATCCCCAAAATCTGGAAGTCATCACCACAAGAACATCTATAATCAAATTACTAAACTAAGAGTATTCTAAGAAGCTAAAAATACATAAGAAGCTAGTCCATGCCGGAAGTTCAAGGCATCAAGACTTGAAGAAGAAGATCCAGTCCAAGCTAGAAGCATTAGCTCACCCTGAATTTCCGGTGTAGTAAAGACTGGCATGAATTACTGTTGAGTTGAAGACGACGACATGTTTGCTGCACTCCACAAATAACAAAGAAGAAAACATAAAAGTAGGGGTCAGCACAAAACACGGGTACTGAGTAGATATCATCGGCCAACTCAAAATAGAAATCAATATATATCAAGTAATATCATAAAATCAACTATGATACTCAACATGCAGCATTTACAGTTACCATAACCCTTGGTTACAACACCAAGCACATCAATGAGGACTCACGCCTCCTCATCATACTCATTTGGGAATTAGGTTCATTAGATTCAATATATTATCATCATTTAAGATTCATTATCTTTATTCCCCTCGTGTCTGTACGTGACACTCCGATCCTCATATACTCTCCTGGTACCGGAACGTGGCACCCGATCCATATTCTATCCTGGTGTCGGAACATGATACCCGATCCATATTCTATCCTGGTACCGGAACGTGGCACCCGATCCGTATTCTATCCTGGTGTCAGAACGTGACACCCGATCCATATTCTATCCTGGTACTGGAACGTGGCACCCGATCCATATTCTATCCTAGTGTCGGAACGTGACACCCGATCCATATTCTATCCAGGTGTTGGAACGTGACACTCCGATCCTCATATACTATCCTGGTACCGGAACGTGGCACTCGATCCCCTAATATCACTACTTTCATTCATCAAGCCTTCTTTTATACCAAGGCATCATCATTAACAAAGTATATTAGGGTTTCTTTTCAAGATTTGGGATTCAATAGCTTCATCATGCTTATTTATTCATAATTACATAATCACATCATTCATGCAAGAATACAATTAAGCATATAGAAGGTTCACAATACTACTAACACATATCATTCGTTATTAAGAGTTTACTACGAATAGCATGAAAACCATAACCTACCTCCACCGAAGATTCGTGATCAAGCAAGCAATTTCCCTAGCTTTGTTTCTCTCTTCCTCATTCGATTCTCCCTCTCTCTCTTGTTCTTTCTATTTTCTTATTCAAACCCTCTTTCTTTTACCCTAATTAGTATATAATTAAGAATGAAAGATGGCAATAATAACCCACTAATTAACTTAAGGTTACCTCTTTTAACCCCCAAGTAATTAGACTTATTAACATTAACCCACTAACTTTATAATTAATGCAGGAATTGTCCAAAACGTCCCTTAAAATGTATAAAGAAATTTGACCCATCCTGGGATTGCGTAGCCCGTGACGGGCCGTCGTGCCTGCGACGGTCCGTCCTGCTGTCCGTCACATGCTACAGAAACTCGATTTTAAGTGAATGGCCTGTGACGGGCCGTCGAGCCTGCGACGGTCCGTCATGCCACTCCGTCACGAAGTTCAGAGAGTTGATTTTCAGTACCCAATTTTATATTTTCTAAGTGTTTTGAAACGAGACCCTGGGACGGTCCGTCGTGCCCATGACAGTCCGTCGTGGGGTCTGTCGCTTCTGCCAGTTTTTCCAGAATTGAAGTCTGCTACTCAAAACGACTAAATAGGTCGTTACAGTCTTGTAATAAACTAATGAATATCATGACTTAAGAAAAAAAGTATGTTAAATGAATATGTACTTATATAGAGTAGTTAAGGGTTGTCTAGTTAAGGATTGAAAGAAGCATATGAATAGTCACTTCGTATTTTACCAAGATACATCTTAAGGATGACTCTAGTTAGGAAAAATGGTTGAATATGTGGAAATGATCTAAACATAGGTATTCTTATGGATTATTTAGGTAGTCTTGAAGAGGTCAATCATGGATGTTATCTTCTTGATTTACTTAAGTAAGTCTTTTGATAGCCTTGGTAAGTAAAATGTCATATTACCTATGTGTTAGTGTATTGACTGAGAATGATTCTATCATGGGTAGTCCATATGATCTCTTAAGTGTATGTTTAAGGGATTTTATGGGTGGTCGCTTCACAAATAACTCAAGTGAGACTTAAAATCACCTTTGTTAGAAGAAATCTCACGTTCATATGTTTGATGTCTTGTAAGTGTGTATGTGTCTTATTATAAGTAGTCTTGAGGGTCATTTAGGCATGCTTAGAGAGGTTGTTTGGGCGGTCTATATTTTTGTTGCTTAAGTGAGTCTTAGGATAGATTTTAGTGAGAAGACTACTTCCTAGAAAGTGTTGAAAGGGAAGAGAAAACAATTCACTGTAACAATGAAGCAATTCATTATACAATGAACTAAGCTTACTATAATATTACCTTAAAATGTGAATAATTGCTGAAATGTTATCTTATGTGTTTCTAAGTTGATAAATGTAATTCTTATGATTATTATATGATTTTAAATTAAAAGATTCATATTTCTAATAAATGTCCATTTTCATGATTTTTATGCATAATGTAATACTTAGTACATGTGGTTGTACTAATTCCATGCTTTTATCTATCTCTATAATTGTTGATAGGTGAGCAGCATTTGGGAAGCAAGACATGGATCGTAGCATCGTTCGAGTGAAGTTTAAGTATGTCCTTAATTGACTTGAGGGTATATATGGATGTCTTTTATCTCAAAGTATTGTAATAGACTAAGTATTTCTATATTTTTGAAGTATGGGTCGTGTCCCAAAGTATTCTCGTGTCTTAAGGTTAATGAGATTGAGACATAGTATTTTCTATGAATTTATATGAAAGAGTTCTTAAAGACTATGAAATGTTTTGTGAAAATTTTTAATTCTGCACTACTTTTCATTATGTATATGTGATGAATAATATGTAAGGGCTTGTACAAGACCTCTGACAGGTCAAATATGCCGGTTGCAATTTGAGATTGACCCTACCTTCTAGGGTGTGGTTTCGGGATGTGACACATATCATCATGCTCTATACAACTCATGAGGGAAGAACATATCAAAATACACTACATAAATTCAAATTTAGCAAAAAAGCATTTTTTTTAAAGAAAAAAATTCACTTCTATAGGCAAAGTTCACTATAATTCACTGTAATAAAACATATATTTTAATATTTTACCAAAATTCAAAAAAAAATCAAATAAACTCATTATTTTTACTATAAATAGAAAAAACTAACCTTTGTTATCAAATAGGTGAGGGTAACGGGACTTCATGTAAGCCTCGGCCTCCCATGTTGTACCCTCAACTAGGTGGTTCTTCCATAACACCTTTACGGAAGCCACCTCTTTATTCCTCAACTTCACTACTTGTCTATTCACGATTTCAACTGGAACCTCCTCATAGGAGATATTCTCTTGCACACCTAGACCTTCAATATGAATGATGGATTCGGAATCACCGATACACTTCTTAAGCATGGAGACATGGAAGACATGGAACACCGGATGAGCTGAAATCAATGCTCTAGGTAACTTCAACTCACATTCAACCATACCAACCCTTTGCAAGATTTAATAAGTACCCATATAACGAGGACTCAACTTCCCTTTTTTGCCAAATATCACCACCCTTTCATAGGTGAAATTTTTAGGCACACCTAATCACCTTCTTCGAACTCTAAGTCTCTTCTCCTATGGTCGGCATATGACTTTTTATGATTAGAGACTATTTTCAAGAGATTCCTTATTATATGAACTATCTCCTAAGTCTTATAAAAAAAATTGGGACCCAAGAGTGAAAACTCGACCACTTCAAACCATCTGATTGGAGAGCTACATCTCATACCACAATCTTCACTTTAAACCATCCAATTGGATACCTACATCTCATACCATATAAGGCCTCAAAAAATCCATATATATACATAAACGGTAACTATTCTTGTAGGAAAACTCAACCAAAGGCGTCTGTTTATCCAAATTCCCCTTGAAATTAATTATACAACCCCTAAGCATATATTCAAATTTATTAATAATACATTCCGCTTTACCATCCGTTTGGGGATGAAAAGTGGTACTCAATTTCACCTTAGTACCCAACCTCTTTTGGAATGACCTCCAAAACCTACTAGTGAATTGTGCACCCCGATCTGATATGATGGATAATGGAATACCATGGCGGCACACAATCTTATCTATGAATATCCTAGCATAATCTAACGCTGAAAAAGTAGACTTAATGGGAATAAAGTAAGCGAACTTGGTCAACATATCCACAACCACCCATTTAGAATAATATTACCTTTGATTCCAAGGAAAACCTACTACAAAGTCCATATTGATGCATTTCCACTTCCATGCAGGAATTTCGATCTCTTGTAGTAAGACACCTGGATTTTGATGTTTGGTTTTTACTTGTTGGAAGTTTAGACAATTACTGACAAACTCTGCTATGTTCTTCTTCATACCTTCCCACCAATAAACTTCCCTAAGTTCATGGTACATTTTCGTCGACCCCGGATGAATTGAGTAGTGGGACCCATGGGCTTTTTCAAAGATTCTGCCCCTCAACCTATCTATCTTGGGAACACATAGTATTTCTAGGAACCTTAAAATGCATCCCCCCTAGGGAGAAGGTATTATTATTCTTGCTAAGGACCGATTCCTTGAACTCCATCAATGATTTGTCAAGGTGTTCTTTGGACTTCACCTGAACTACCAATGATGACTCGGAGTTATTATGAACCATGAAACCACCATCCCAAGAATCTTCTACTCTCACCCACAACCTAGCCAACCTATGAACATCCTTCACTGGATATTTCTTGGCTTCATCAATGTGAGATACACTACCGTTAGTCATACGACTTAGGGCATCCGCAACCACATTAGTCTTGTGGGGGTGATAGAGGACACTCATCTCATAATCTTTCAACAATTCTAACCACCTTCTTTGTTGGAGATTCAACTCCTTTTGGGTAAACAAATATTGGAGACTCTAGTGGTCGGTAAAGACATAATCATGAATTCCATACAAGTAATGCCTCCATATTTTCAAGGCAAACACCATGTTCACTAACTCAAGGTCGCGAGTCAGATAGTTTCTCTCATGTACCTTAAGTTTCCTAGAAGCATAGGCTATCACATTATCATGTTTCATAAGCACACACCCTAGACCCACACAGGATGCATCACAATACACGAGAAACCCCTTTATACTCTCTGATAAAGTTAACACTGGAGCGGAAGTTAGCCTATCATTCAACATTTGGAATCTTTTCTCACATGCCTCCGACAACTTAAATTTATTACACTTTTGGGTCAAATTAGTCAAGGGAGATGAAATGGATGCAAAACCATCCACGAACCTCCGATAAAAACCCACCAAACCCAAGAAACTCCTAATATATTTTGGACTCAATGGTCTAGGACAATTTTTCACTGGCTCCATTTTCCATTGATCAACCTCAACTCCATCACTAGAGATTATATTACCAAGGAATGCCACCGACCTTAACCAAAACTCATACTTGATATACTTGACAAGGAATTGATGTTCCTTAAAGGTTTGCAATACTACCCTCACATGAAGTAACAGTCAAAAAAGTCAAAACCTAATATAGAGTTTAACATGAGTGTCTCAAGGTTTATATTATGTTTTATTACCTAAAATAATATTTAGAACACATCCAAGAAGTTTTAGATCCAAGACATCAAAGGACGTCCATGACGTCTGGAAACTAGCCTAATTGAACTAGTTGAAGTCTTAAACTTGTAAAAATACTTTGGTTGGTATAATGTAGTATATAGAGTCTGAATGTCCCATAATGACAACCCAAGGAACACCCGAAGGGTCTTGGAATAGTACCCCAACATGGGTAGTCAGATTGTTTTTGCAGCCTGCGAAAGTCAAGAATCGGAGGTCATCTGTGCGATGTGCATCTCACATTGACCTCAATTACTCAAAAAAAAATTGATAAATAGAGTGTGTGATGGCCCACCGACGCAGAGCCACTTCCCAGATTCGATAAAATAGTATTTTTGACATTTGAACTACATAAAAAAACCAATTTAAATGAGGGGTGTTTTGGATAATTTAAGGTGATTATATTTATCCTAAGGGTTATTTTAAGTCATTAATAACTCACCCAAACCCAAATTCCAAAATCAAAACTCTAAAGCTCTCACCTCTCTCTACTTTCTCTCTCCCTAAAATCCTCCGTTGAAGAAGGAAGAAAGCTTGAAGAAGAAGATTAATTTATGTAGGAATTCACTTCAATTTAGTGGTTAAATATTAATTAAGTTATGAGTTGTTTACTTTTGGGATTCCTTTACCCAAGAGGTCCTTTCAAATTTATATTTCAAAACATCCAATTCCATGGGGTTTTCCAATTCTAATGGGTTTTCTTCTAAATTTAAATTGATGATGAATTATGATTTCCTATTACAAATTGAGTATATATTGTTGACTAATTGACGTTAATTGATGCAATATCATGATGATCATGTCACCTTCCCTAATTTCCAAAATCATTGATCTTGGTTATGAATTGATAGGAAATAAAAGAATGAATTAATTATTAGACTTGTTTTATCTATTATAATTCATATATGAATTGACTAGGGCAATCTTATGTTTGGGTTGGATCCATTTCTTGATGAATTCATGATGAACCCTATTTTCCTTAACCCTAGGTTATGAATTGAAATTAATTGGGATTGTGATGATGCTATTAACCTAGTTCTTGTGTTAATTACTATTGATTGATGTTTCCACACCTATTGTTGGATGTAATTGGTTGGGTGATGTTAAGACCATTATAATGGCTATTTAAGGAGATTGAGTAAGTCCTAATGATCGTAAAATTTATTTCGATTATGATGGCTTGTGATTGGTGATATAGTTCAAGTGAAGAATGTCTTGTGATTAGCGTAAGTAGGTGTTGGTATGATGTTGAATTTAAATGTCTTGACTTTGTAATTGTCATATTTATGAATAAGATGAAATGATATAAGGTTGGTTACGAAGTACATATGTGTCTTATTATGACATGGTGTTAATGTTATGGTAATCTCACATATGAGGGTTGACATGAAAGGATATTCTCATGAAATTCCTAATAAGATAATGACAGTTATTATACAAGGGATTATACCCTATGACATAAATTAAGATATGATTATTAATGAAAGCATTTCAAAAAGGGACTCTAGCTTAACACCGAGTGAACTAGAATGAGGAGTGTCTCTTCCCACATAGGGAAGGTAGGATCACTAATGTGCTCTTTAGATTGACGACTATAATGCATGTAGCATAAATAGGGTCCCAACTATATCTCCTAGTTTTAAAAACATGTTTGCCCCATAGAAATACTAGCTACTGGATCCACGTAGTTGCTAAGTTCATGTTTTGGTACTACCTTGGCAAGTAGTACACCTTATTTCGGTGTAGGGTTCTATGACCTAGAATTCCACATTAGCTCATGTGGTTTATGTTGGTTAAGGTAACTAAAGGAATGAACTATAACTATGATAACCTAAAGGGTCTATCTTAGTCTAGATAGGGTATGGGACTCTACTTGAGCATTGGACTAGTTAGCCTTGAGGTGAGTCTTAAGAGGATGTTCATGTTTATTAATATGCTTATGATGATATGTGATATATGTATGTTTAATTCACACTTTGTTGATACTATATGTTGAGTAGTTTCACTTATGAATATGTATTGGTATATCTTGTTAAAGTATGATGATATGTAATCCGAAATGTTATGCTATGTAAAGTAGGATGTTAGTCATGATATTGGGTTACTTGATTGAGTAAGGTTATGGGGCTTTGTGTGGTCATTGCACTTGTTGACATAATAAGGGTTCACTAGTGATTGTCTTGCTTTGATGATGTTGTAATAAACTTTTACCTATTCTTGTTGCAATTATCACTTGACGACAGATTTTCTTTGGACATAATGAATGTGCATAATTGATTAGTCTTGTCTTGGTTAATTTTCATTAAAGTTTCTAATGAAAAATGCATACTTTATGAAATGTCGCTTTTCTTATCATGATTTCAAAGTATGTGTGCATATGGTCTCATACTTAGTACAAGTGTTGTACTAACGCCATTTCTTCCATTTTCCCCATAATTTTTAGGTTATGGTAATTGAGGACACTTTTTGACGACATTGAAGAAGCTTGAAGTTTCTCATTCATTTAAGTGGGTAGGTCCTCACTTTTTGAGGGTGATGCCAATATCTAGGTTATGGAGTTGTTTTACTTTTACGAATCTTATGTTCATTATATTTCCATTTGAGTACGAATTATATAAGCCTATATGTTGCTTCTTTACTTGATATAGGGATATGTCCAATTTGATATACTCTTATTAGATGGTTATAAGATAAGACATGTTTCTTTAGATTACGTTATCTCTTATATGATTATTTTCACTAAAAGTTGAAGACTAAGTAATATTCCTATATGAAGGGTCAATGTATACTCGATATATATCTATTATGTGTATATAGAGGTCTATGTAAACCTCCATGTAGCAGTAGTAAAAAATTTTAAATTTTTCCGCATTTATGACCTATGAATATAATGATGTAAGCTAAGAGGCTAGTCTTAGTCCTCAAAGCTGACGATGACGACGGTTACTTCTAGTGGGTAAACTCTGTTGTGACAAACTTGTTATTGTAGAATCAGGTTGAATATATTTTAGCCGATGTCTCTCTTAACCACATCTATGTAGGTTTGTATTCAAAATTGAGAAGCGCGCAACACTTATAAAAAAGAATCTATGTGATGCTTAGGAAATTATCACTTTCTTTGAAATAAAATATCGTGCCACTAGAGTATATTTATGGTGTTCTTTTAGCATATAATCCTCTTATTGTGATTAAAGGAAACAAATACCCGAAGGAATGCGGCACGAAGAATTGAAGAAGAGATTGCCAACGCGGGAGTTCCTCCCCGTGGTAATCAAGTTCCTCCTCTTAAGGAAGAAGTTAATTATGACCAAGCCCTGATGAATCCTCCTCCTTTGATGAATGAGAACATAAGGGATTCTCTTTTCCAAATACCCCAATCCATTAACACCCAAGCACAAGCCACCACTACTCAAGCACAAGCCATGACGGCCCAAGCTAATTCGGAGGTTATACCCCGAGCACATCAACAAGTAACTACCATGGCCTCTCATGTAAGGGATTTCACTCGGATGAATCCTCCTACTTTCTATGGGTCCAAGGTTGAAGAAGACCCCCAATAGTTCATCGATGAATTCTATAATATCCTCTATTATATGGTTTTTCAACTAATGAGAAGGCCGAGTTATCCACTTACAACCTTAAGGATGTGTCTCAAACATGGTATGTCCAATGGAGGGACAGTAGGCCATTAAGGGGTGGTTGGGTGATTAGGGAGGTGTTCCAGAAGGATTTTCTTGATCATTTCTTTCCTAGGGAGAAGAGGGAAGATAAAGTCGTGGAGTTCATATTGCCAAGGAGGTATTAGTGTTTTTGAATAATCCTTGAAATTCACTAAAATTTCAAAATATGCTGCTTCTTTGGTTTCTCATCCTAGAGATAAAATGAGCCGCTTTGTGATGTGGGTGTGAGATGATACGCAAGAGGAGTTTCATTCGGCTATGCTACATGAAAACATGAACATTTCTTGTCT
This sequence comes from Solanum lycopersicum, assembly GCF_036512215.1. NCBI lineage: Eukaryota > Viridiplantae > Streptophyta > Magnoliopsida > Solanales > Solanaceae > Solanum > Solanum lycopersicum. The sequence goes on along the minus strand of NC_090803.1, from coordinate 34,060,715 downwards.
CATGACGCATGCCCAACATGTGGATGAGTCAAGGGCTAAGAGGAAGAGTATATATTCTAGGAGGGCAAGATATATTAATGGGGGTTCTTCAAGGAATAGGCTTGAGAATAAAGACAAGCCTATGTTTAACAGGCGGGTTTCTAACCAAGTTCCTTCCATTTTTCCTTAGGCTAGTTGTGATAGGGTGTCTAATCCTAAGCCAAAAAATGGAAGGGATGCTAGTTTAACAAATAAAGAAGTCAACATGTGAAAAGTGTGGCAAGAAGGATTATGGTGATTGTCTTAAGGGAACAGATAATTGTTTTGGCTGTGGTAAAAGTGGGCACAAGGCTAGGATTGCACTAATATAAGGGGTCAATACAAGGGTAGTGTTCAAGCTCAAGAAAGTGGTTCATATGAGGCTCCGAAGAACAACCGCTTCTACGCTCTCCGCTCTAAGGGTGAGCAAGAGACTTCTCCCGGCGTGGTGACCTGTATATTGAAAGTCTTCTCTATTTATGTATATGGCTTACTTTATCCATGTGCTACTTTATCATTTGTTACTCCTATAGTAACTAAAAAGTTTGACATTTTCCCGATATTTTTTATGAAACTTTTGAAGTGTCTACCTCGGTGGGTGAGTCGGTTGTTTCATAGAGGGTGTACAGAAATTATCCAATAATTATGCCCAATACAGTTTCTTATGTTGATCTAGTAGAACTTGATATGCTTCATTTTGATATTATATTGGGTATGGATTAGTTGTATGTTTTCTTTGCCTCTATTGGTTATAGCTCAAGGATGATGAAGTTTAACTTTCCAAATGAGCTCATATTAGAGTGGAAGGGGAGAAATTCTAGTCCTAGAGGTCGTATGGTCTCTTGTTTGAAAGCCTTGAAACTGATTTCAAAAGGGTGTTTATATCATATAGTAAGAGTCCAAGATTTAGACTTTGAATTTTCTCCCATTGTGTTGATCTCCGTAGTGAGGGAATTTTCGAAGGTCTTTCTTAACGATATACCCTGTATTTTTCCAGAGCGGGATATTGATTTTGGTATCGACTTGTTACCAGATACAAATCCCATTTCAATTCCTCCTTATTAGATGGCCCTGGCCGAATTGAAAGAGTTGAAGGATTAAGTCAATGATTTACCAGGCAAAGGCATTATTAGACCTAGTATTTCCTCATGGGTGCTCCGGCATTGTTTGTCAAGAAGAAGGACATGTCCCTTAAAATGTGTATCGATTACTGTTAACTCAACAAAGTCACAATTAGGAACAAGTATCCTCTCCCTCTGATTGATGATTTATTTGATCAAATCCAAGGTGCGAGTTTATTTACAAAGATTTATTTGAGATCGGGATATCATATAGTAAGAGTCCATGAATAGTGTGTTTTGAAGTTACCTTGATTCATTTGTCATTGTCTTCTTTGATGACATTTTGTTATATTAGAAAAGTGAGGGTGATCACATGAACCATCTAAGGGTGGTGTTACAATTACATAAGGAAAATCAATTATTTGCCAAATATAGTAAGTGTGAGTTTTGGTTGAGGTCGGTGGCATTTCTTAGTCATATAATATTTAGTGGAGGAGTTTAGGTAGATCCAAGAAAAATTGAGGCGGTCAAGATTTGTCCATGACCATTAACTCGAGCAAGTATTAAGAGTTTCTTGGGTCTAGCAGGTTACTATCAGAGGTTTGTGGATGGTTTTGCCACCATTGCATCTTCTTAGACTACTTTGAATCAAAAGAGTATGAAATTTGAGTGGTCGGAGGCATATGAGAAAATCTTCAAAATTTTAAAATATAGACTTACTTCCGCTCTAATGTTTATTTTACTGGAAGGTACAAAGGGTTTCGTTGTGTATTGTGATGCATCCCGAGTGGATTTAGGGTTTGTGCTTATGCAATATGGGAATATAATCTAGGCAACCTAACGTGCGTTAGAGAAAGTATCCAACTCATGATCTTGAATTAGCGGTGGTTGTATTTTTCATAAAAATATAGAGGCATTACTTGTATGGTTTCCATGTTGATGTGTATACCAATCATAAGAGTCTCCAATATGTGTTTACTCAAAGGGAGTTGAATCTCTAACAAAGAAGGTGGTTGGAATTGTTGAAAGATTACAACAAGAGTGTTCTCTATCACCTGGCAAGGCCAATGTGGTTGCGGATGCTCTAAGTCGTATGACCATGGGTAGTGTGTCTCACATGGAGGAAGCCAAGAAAGACCTAGTGAAATTTGTTCATAGGTTAGATAGGTTAGGTGTGAGGTTGGAAGATTCTCCAAATTGTGATTTTTGGTCCATCATAACTTCGAGTAATCTTTGGTAGATGAGGTGAAGTCCAAACAACACCCTGATCAACCATTGTTGGAGTTGAAAGGAATCGGTTCTTTGCAAGCTTAATGAGTCATTCTCCTTAGGGGTGGGAGATGGAGTCTTGAGGTATCAAGGAAGATTGTGTGTTCCCAATATAGATGGGTTAAAGAATCAGATCCTTGAGGAAACCCATGGGTCCTATTACTCCATTCATTTGGGTTCGACAAAAATGTATCATATCCTTAGGGAAGTGTTTTGGTGGGAAGGTATGAAGGACATAGCGGAGTTTGTTGCTAAGTGTCAAAATTACCAAAAAGTGAAAGCCAAAAATCAAAAGTCGAGAGGCTTACTACAAGAAATCCAAGTTCCTAATTGAATGTTGGAGGACATCAATATGGATTTTGAGGTAGGTTTACCTCAGACATAAAAGAAATATGACTCTACATGGGTGGTTGTGGAAAGGTTGACAAAATATGCTCATTTTATTCCCGTCAAGTCTACTTATTCGGCGGAAGAATATCCAAGGATTTTCATAGATGAGATTTTGTTTCGCCATGGTATTCTGTTATCCATCGTATTGGATCGGGGTGCAAAATTCACATCTAGGTTTTAAAGGTCATTCCAAGAAGGGCTGGGTACCAAGGTGTAATTAAGCACCACTTTTCATCTCCAAACAGATAGTCAAGTGAAGTGCACTATTCATACACTTGAGAATATGCTTAGAGCTTGCATTATTTATTCTTCTTATTCGGTTGAAGAATATGCAAAGATTTTCATAGATGAGATTTTGTATGCCATGGTATTAATTTATCCATCGTATTGGATCGGGGTGCACAATTCACATCTAGGTTTTAAAGGTCATTCCAAGAAGGGATGGGTACCTAGGTGAAATTAAGAACCACTTTTCATCTCCAAACGGATAGTCAAGTGAAGTGCACTATTCATACCCTTGAGGATGTGCTTAGATATTGAATTATTTATTTTAAAGGAAATTGAGATAAGCATTTGCCTTTTTTAGAGTTTTCTTACAACAATAGCTACCATTCATCTATATATATGGATCCTTACGAAGCCTTGTATGATAGAACATGTAGACCTCCAATAGGATGGTTTGATGTAGGAGAGCCTTCTCTACTTAGTCTCGATTTGATTTATAAGACTTTGGAGAAAGTCTATATAGTAAAAAGTCGCTCGTAAACGGCGTATAGTCGCCAAAATTCTTATGCCGACCATAGGAGAAGGGTCTTTGAAATTGAAGAAGGTAATAAAGTGTATTTGAGGATTAAGCCTACTAAAAGTATGGCAAGATTTGGCAACAAGGGAAAGTCGAGTCTTTATTATGTGTGTCCCTATGAAATCTTGCAAAGGGTTGGTAAGGTTGCCTATGAGCTAAGGTTGCCTAGTGAATTTGCTTCGGTTCATCTGATTTTCCATGTTTCCATGCATAAGAAGCGTGTCGGTGATCCTAAGTCTATTCTTCATATTAATTGTCTTGGTGTAAAGGATAACCTCTCTTATGAGGAAATTCCGGTTCAAATCTCTAATGGGAAAGTAAAGAAATTGTGGAACAAAGAGTGGCTTTTGTAAAAGTGTTATGGAAGAATCACCTAGTTGAGGGTGCAACATGAAGTTCGAGGCCTATATAAAGACTCATTACCCTCATCTATTTGATAACTAAGGTTATTTGTTCCTATTATTAACTAAAATAATTACAAAAAAATTGAATTTGCCAATATTTTTAGAGAAATGTAGCAAAAATTTTCATTTTTGCTGTTGTTACACTAACTTACGGCGAATTGTGTTTTCAACTTGGAAATTTTGCAATTTTGCTTGTTTTAATTTATGTTGAGAATTTCGATATTGTGAGTCTTTATAAATTGATATGTAACATGTTGGTAAGTTGAACTTTGACATAATTGACTGATGTAAAGTATGTTGAGCTCATTTTGTTGTTGTGAGAAGGAAATACCCCATTTTGTGACTTTGAGCCTTACTTGTAAAAAAATTATTTTTTGAGTCATTGTGTAAATTCCATATTGTTATGTACAATTGAATTGTAACTCATGTTAAAGTTTTATATTGTTGGTTGGGCTACTAGTCTTAAGTCTATCCTTTTTTTTTAAAAGTTTAGTGTCAATTGGGGAAGAATGTTCATAAAGGGGGGGGGGGGGGAATGTAAAACTACGAAAAGTCAAGACCTAATAGATTTTAACATGAGTGTCTAAAGGTTTAGATACTGTTTTATGACCTAAAATAATGTTTTGAATACATCTGTAAACTAGCCTAATTGAACTAGTTGACATCGCTTTGTTTGGGATGGTTTCGGAGGGTAAAATGAAGTCTAAACTTGTAAAAAGACTTTGGTTAGGTAGAATGTAGTATAGAGAGTCTAAACGTCCCATAAAGACGACTCAAGGAACACTAGTAGGGTCTTGGAGGAGAATTCCAACATGGGTGGGCAGGCTGTTTTGTTAGCCAGTGAAAGTCAAGAATCGGAGGTCTTTTGTGCGACAAGTGGATGATAAGTACCTTAATGCCTCAAAATATTTTTGATAAATAATGTTTGTGATGGCCGTGCGATGCGAAGCCACTTCCCAGGTTTGGTAAAACCGTACTTTTGACATTTGAACCTCATAAAATGACTAATTTAAGTGAGGGGTGTATTGAATAATTTAGGGTATGATTATATATATAATAAGGGTATTTTTAGGTCATTATTAACTCACCTAAACCCAAATTCCCAAATCAAAACTCAAAATCTCTCACCTCTCTCTACTTTCTCTCTCCCCAAAATCCTCCACTGAAAAAGGAATAAAGCTTGCAGAAGAAGGTCAATTTCTATAGGAATTCACTTCAATTTCTTGGTTAAATTTTCACTAACGTATGGGTTCTTCACTCTTGGGATTCCTTTCACCAAGCGTTCCTTTCAAAGTTGATTTTAAAAATATCCAATTCCATGGGGTTTTCCAATTCTAATGAGTTTTCTTCTAAACTTTAAATAGATGATAAATTATGATTTCCTATTACTAATTATGTGTAGATTGTTGACTAATTGATGTTAATTATGTAATTTCGTGATGATAATGTCCTATTACCCAATTTCCCAAATCATTGATCTTGACTATGAATTGATAGGAAGTTGAAGAATGAATTGATTATTAGACTTGGTTTATCTATTCTATTTCATGTATGGATTTACTAGGGTAATGTAGTGTTGGGATTGGATCTATTTATTGATGAATTCCTGATGAACCCTAATTCTCCTAACCCTAGCGTATAAATTGATATTAATTGGGATTGTTATGATGTAATTACCCTAGTTTTGTGTTAATTACTATTGATTGATGCTACTACACCTATTCTTGGAAGTAATTAATTGGGGACATGGAGCGGGGTTCTGTCCCCTCTGTTGGTTCTCACCCGGAGCATCGGGTAGCAACTGACCATAAACATCAACTGGAGCTGGGATGTTCTGGTTTAGATCATCATCATTAATACCCAAGTTTCGATTCATGTTGCACAATGTAAGCTCTAATTCGTGATCGTAGGGAAACAAGGGTTCTCTTCCTCTCCTTGTATTTGGCATACAAGGAAGATGGTTCTGCAAATATCAAAAATAATAAAACATAGTAAAATCAAGAAAATATTGACTAAACTATAGCAATAAGTTTAAGTTAATCTAAAAGCTACTTTCCCCGGCAGCGACGCCAAAATTTGATACGCTCAAATTTACTTCTCAAATAATAAGTAAAGCGGTCGTATCAAGTAAAGAACCCAACTAATGAGGTTGGGATCGTTCCCACGAGGAAAATAGTTCAGACTTAACTTGAATCTATTATTACTACTATTTAGTCAATTATTTCCTTGATAAGCAAAGACAATAAAAGTTTTTTTTACTTCTAAATAAATAAAAATAACTAAATAAATTAAAGGAGAAAACTAACAGCTTCAAATTTTGGAGTTTAATCAAATTAACAAAAGTAACTACGGTTTACGTCTGCCCCACAAGTTCATAAGTTGATAATTCTAACTATAACAATTCTTTCCTAGTATCTTGAATGCAAAGTGATAAATTATGTATTTCTAAATCCTTGGTCTTGCATCTATAAATTTTCACTCCGAACTTGGTTCGGCCACGTGTTTTGCTATACTAACCCTTACATTTACCTCATATTAAGCATAGTATTCAATATTTGACTAAGTTATTACCTCATACATATCAATACTACATATTAGATAGTATACACTAAATTTATGTTGATAATTATTTTCCTATTATCTACCTCCTTGGTCTGGAAAGTAGCATTAAGGCGAGTTTTAACGTTGTCCATATGTTAAAAAGACTTTTACGTGAAAGAATTATCAATACATGTAAGACACTATTCTAGAATTGTTATTTCAGTTAGGTTTTACCTTATTATTCGCCTATGGTTCCCACAACCCTAGTTATGGAGTTTAGTTACCCATAGTCATATTCACAATATTAAAATATATAATATAAGAATTCATGCACTTACTTCAATGAGAAAGAATAAAATACAGAAGTTCACATGATTAATCAACAAAAATCACAACCAATCAATTAACGAAATTAATTGAAGAATAAAGATTCTCCAGAAGTGTAATGATAATAACCAAGTCTAATCCACAAAAGAAGATCAAATAACCAAGTGTCTAACCCCAAAAATGAGGTTTTTTGAACTATTTATAAAAAACAAAAACCTAATTAAAAAAAGAACTCTATTTGCTGCAAATCTGTCAAAACGCGGCTGAGTCGACGGACCTAGCGATGGGACGTCGTGGTCACGACGAGCCGTCATGGAATCTGTCATCCCATACTTGTGAAATTCTTCTGCTGCTCTCTTCATTACCCTGGACAGTAGGTATGATGGATCGTCACAGGCACAACGGTCCGTCGAGGGTCTCCATTCCATAACACTTGAACACTAGGAATTTGGGTACTGGACTACTTCTCTGATCTTCATGACGAACCAGCAGGACAGTCCGTCAAGGCTATTATAGTCCGTCACACAATCCATAACCCACACTTGGTCAGAATTCCCCATCTTCTTTTAGCAGCTTCACTACGATGCAACCTACGGACTGTCACAGGCACGACAGACCGTCACAAGCTCCGTAGGTTGTAGTTTTATGCACTTCTTGCTCAAAAACCTCCGCATTAATCTTTTAGATAGATTTCCTGCAAATAAAGAGAAACACTTACATAAAATTAATACAAAAAGGCTTTTGGACACACTAAACTTATGGAAAAAGCATTAAAAATACTGTGAAACCACGTTATATCAATAGTCAAAATTCATGGATCATGCATGGTTTCATAACTCAAAAATACGTCATTTATTGCATTAAAAGATAGAAAACTACTAATTTGATCATAATTGAAAATAACTCATGAATATTGAATAAAAAGCTAACTTTCAATTGAGAATTTAACATGTAATTTGGAAGATTTTGGGAACCCTATGGAGGAAAGGACTCCCTCCTTAGGTGAATACTAACATACCTTAGCAATATATGCCCAAATACTATTGTGAATTATAGATCCTTACTTGAAACTCTGACTTCTTCTTCCTATGATTGAGAGGTAGGTTTGGGAGAGGAACTTTGAGGGAATTGGATTATAATTATTTTTATCCGAAGGCATTTTAATTGTTTAAAGAGAAGTTGATTTATGCATTGATCATTATTTGTCCAAATTGGACACCCCTACTAAACGATATGTGTGATGTGAGTGGGATGGCACTTGGCGTAGTATTGTAATAAATGTGAGCGAAGACTCTTCATCCCATTTATTATGATCAAAGGCCTGAATGTTTTTCAAAAGAACTATATTGTCACTTGACAAGAATCGCTTCAAATAGTCTTCACTTTTGAGAAGTTTCAGTCCTCTATGCTTGGCACCAAAGTTATTTAACCCACTCAAGGATCAAGGTGTTGCTTATCTTTTACCTCCATTACTAAAGATGATTCGGAATTATGATGAACCATGGAGACTCCTATTGGAGAATCTTCTAACTGAATACCCAATTAGGCCAATATATGTACCTCTTTAGCTAACTATTTCTTAAAATTTGGAACATAGGCTTAACTACCCATTAACATTTTACTTAGAGCGTCTGCAACCACATTGTCCTTGTCGGGGTGGTATAGAACACTCATGTTGTAGTCCTTTTTAAAAGTTCCAACCACCTTCTTTATCGGAGATTCAAATCCTTTTGAGTAAACACATATTAAAGACTCTTGTGGTTATTAAACACATACACATGTAAACCATAAAGATAATGTCTCCATATTCTGAAAGCAAACACTACGACCACTAGTTCAAGATTATGAGTTGGATAATTCTTTTCATGCACCTTGAGTTTTCTAGAGGCATATGCTATCATCTGTTTTGTACTAATGCATACTCTTTCCTACAATTTTTCCAAATGTAAGGTCCGATATTCTGGGTGTTCAGTTTTGAGGGTGGTTGGTGTTTAATTGATTCTGATCTTTGTTGACTCTTCATTCTTCGAGGACACATTTTCATTATCTAGTTTATTTCATGTATTTTCTTATTTGTACATGATATATGGACTAGGTCTAATTTTATTCCACTTTATTAGATGGCTATCATGAGACAAGAGCTTAGACTTCTGTTTGTCGGTTTATAAAATGTTTTGGACTTGGACGATTTTTACTCTTATTTTCTATTTCTTGTATGGAGTCCTTGGGATTTTAAACATTATGTTGCACCGAGGTGGTACCCCTAGGTCGTAAAAAACTTGGTAATTAGAGCACAAGGTTTAGAATAGTCCTAGAATGTCTCATGAGTCACATCTAGTAGATTCTTGTTTGTGAGTGTGAAGCGCATCATATTTATGGATGAGAGGCTACAAGATGATTAGGAAACTCACCTTTTTTTGTTCTAAGACGTGTGTTAGAGTTTAAATTTATAATGTCTCTCTCCTAATTCTTATCCTATGTTATTCTGGATATGACTACTAGAAGAGATTATGCTGGAATAAAAGTTAGGGAGAGTGAGGAACAATTAGTTCATCCTCAAGCTCCTCAAGTTATAGGCGATCCTTTGGCCAAGCATGTTACAAACATCGATTATAGGGTGCCTTTTCAAGTATTGTTCCAAGCTATGATGGCCCAAGAAAATAGGGAGGCAGTAGATCCCGTAAACCCTAATGTGAATTCGGTGGCTTAAAGAGTGAGGGACTTCACAATAATGAACCCTCATGAGTTTCATGGTTTTAAGGTTGAGAAAGATCCTGACAATTTTATCGATGATTTCTATAAGGTGTTGATGATCATGGGAGTAAAATCATTGGAAAGGCAGTATTGGCCGCCTATCAATTGAAAGGTGCGGCTCAAGTTTGGTATAACGAATGGAAAGAATGGAGGTCAAAGGATGCGGGTCCACTCTATTGGGAGAACTTTAAGCCCGCGTTTTTCAAGAAGTTACTCTCAACCATTATATCCATTACTTTCCTCCAATTATGAAAATAATCATAACCTTTAAAACCTCCACCTTCATAACTATTATTCTTGTAACCATTTGTAACAACCCTAAAAATGAGCTCGGTTAAAATAGAGTCTAACATGTGTATCATGATGTTTTAAAGTCTTAAAATGGTTTATAATTTTCTTTAAAGGATGTATATAAAGTTTGGTATCATCTGGAGGTTAAACATCCAAGAAAATCCAAGACGTTCAGAAACTAATCGAAGTTGAACTAGTGTGTCGTCGTGTTTTGTAGTGAAGTTTTGAGGGATGGTTTTTAGGGTTAAATTGATTAAATATGATTCCTATGAATAGAAGGACATTTAAAGGGTCAAAACGTCCGAGAACGACACCAGGGGGACCAGCCTAAGGGTCCCCAAAGAGGACCCAAACATGGGATAGCCAAGCTGCCGCGCCAGCCAAGATTGAACAGTGGCTATGTTGCGTAGCTGGCGCTGAAGTGGGCAAATGTTTTCCATGCGATGCGGGGCCATACGAACCATTCAGTCTCGAAATTGTCCATAACCAAGATTCAAAAATGCCTCCGCGACGCGTAGTAAACTCCCAGTTTTGATCGCGTCATTTTGAAGTCAAATTTGAATTGGTTAAAATGTCTAATAAGTGCAAGGATATTTGGGTAATTTAGAGATGACATATTGACGGTTATTGAGTCTTTTTAGACCCCTAAACTCACAAATCAGAGCTAAACCATGAACTCTAATCAAAACCTATTTTCTCTCCAAAACCTCTATTGATGAAGCTTTGAAGTTCCAAGGAAGAAGACGGATTTTATCAAGTTTTCTCCATCAATCTCGTTGGCTTTTAATCACAATTGAGGTATGGTTTTTTATCCTTGAATCCTCTTTCTTCAAGTAGTCAATTCCAATAATTATTCAAAGATGATCAAAATATGAATCTTTCTAATTCAACATCTTGTCTCCTTTTTCTTATTCCCCCCTTTCAGATTCATTCTTCGTATTATTCCCTGGTTCTTAATATTAGAACTTCCTTTGTAATATTTCTCCATCTTGGTTTTTCCATTTTTGTTGTGGAATGATGATTTGAAACTGACTTCATTATAAGGATATTGAGTAGCAAGGGACATGAAAGCAGAGCTGCAAAAGCACAATTTGACATTACTATTCAGATTCTTAATGAACGCAATATTAATCCCTTGTAAAAAGTTTTTTGTATAGAGTCTTCAATACCTTGATACGTTGTCGGAGACATTTTGAGCCAGGAAAACCCCAGCCACAGAATCTACGATTGAACCTTTCCACTCTGAGAACTGTTAATTACCTGTCAACATATACTCTGCCTGAAGACACCGACTAGACATATTCTCTTTGCATGATATAAAATGAAAAAATGAAATATTTGTTCATTGTTATCTTACTCATTTTGATAAGGGAATACGCCAGTTGTAGTTACTAGCTAGTTACCATTATTTAACTTATTCAAATTACATTTTTCTGGTTCTTGTCATTTTTTATTTTTAGGGAAGCACTAAAAGTCGGGGATGATTACAATCAAACCTCAGTTTGAAGTGTAAACTTTTGTTCATATCAAGTGATCCATAAACAGGCATTTTGATACTTCAAAAAGATGATCAGTCCTTAGTGAGTTATAGTGTTTTCTTCTTTGGGGATATTGTTTTTCTTTGACGATGTTCTCGATTCTGGATGAATTATTTCTATACACGTGCTAGTTTGTCGAAATTCAATGATATTTTCTGTATCCTTGAATTGGTGGAATTATGTATATGCTATTATTTTCATTTATTTATGGTACATACATTTATAACTTTCCAAGTTGCATACAATAAAATATCTAGATCACATTTTGATACTGAGTTTAATGAATGCAAGCATAATATAATACCTTGGATAAGATGCATGCGAGAAATGACTGATATCACCTCTCCGTGGAACAATGTCCTATCTATTTCCCATCTTTCATCACACTTTTCAGATTTGCAGCCTTCATGTTCTGGATTTCCGATCAGAGATTTCCATTCTTGTATTGTCTCCTCATCAAGGATTACTTTAGTTCTCACGATCATTTTGTTTGTGTCACTAGGTGTTTCACCGGTTGAAACTTGTGCGTCTTTCTTCTTATGATTGATTTAAGAATTCTTTTTATGTTTCCCTATGAGTCTTACTGCTAGGTGCTTGATGCCTTGGTTTCTTGTGAACGCAAAGGCTGACAGCCTTCCCTGGATTACCCTTTAGACCTTTAAAAAGTTACATCAAAGGAAAAATATAATTTCTTTTCAAATGTTATACTGAAAATCCAAGTAAGTTGTATAACCATTACCTTCGATAGTAGAAACTTTTGATGTTTTCCGCTTCATGTTCTGCATTTCCTAAAAGTCTGCTAAAACTATTTTGCAGTTGTTATGTATCTGATTCTTCTTAAATCGTCGATTGTACACCTACAATGTATAGTTAGTAGCATAGTTTGGATTAGAAACAGAAAAAATGTAAGTGGAACAACATATGTAGTAAAAACATTTGCCTGGACAGGTTGTTATGACCTTCAATAAATGGCTCAACTTTTTTACACTTGTTACGTCTTCTATGGTACACCTTCAATGGAAAGTAGTACAATACATTGGATCAAATACAAATAAACATTTGCAGGATTAAGAAGTGAAGAAATAGGGAAAAAAATTTTACTTGGAGAGGCTTGGAAGGAAATGATAATGAACAAAAATTTTCTGGCGAGCTTCTTTTCGAGTCTTCGAAACTGTGTTTTTCTTCTTTATCTGCTGGAAAATAATTTAGCAATATAATCCAACAGAGACGATAATATGTATAATTCAATCTTAGGAACAAGCTCAATGTTGAGATAATTAGTAAGCACACAATCAAATATACTAGTTGACTTAGTTTATTAAGCAAATCACAATAGAAGTCATTACCTGCAACCAAGCTAATTAGTGTTTCCTTTACTATTTTCATTGACGAAGAAAGTACCTTTCAAATGTCAAAATGCTACTAATTAGTAAAGCAGAACAAAATAATCCCAACGATACAGAACCTTCTTAACATATTTGATTTATCACCTGCTCCCGAACTAAGTATCTCCTTTCCTTTCCTTGGTCGAAGCCAATAACTATAATCTGTGGGAAAAAAGACATTGAATTGTTGAAACCCCAAAAGAAGACAATAAGTTTTCTCTCGATCGCATGACAATAATGTTGGAACCCAATAATAAAGAATAGACATTCAAACTTCGCATCAGCTGGCAAGTAAAATAAGTAGTACACAACTAGACACCTCCACTTAATCTTAACTCAACTGGTAACTAATCCTTATGGAGGTGTTTGGATAATCATTTTGTAAGTTGGAGTTTTGAACTAACACTCACACAATAGTGACAAATTGTACTACATAAAAAATAATCATTAGCGATAATTAATTCTAAATTACAGCTAAATATGTATTTTTACCGGCAATTGACACTCTTTGTATATGTATCGAAAGTCATTAGCGACATTGGTTTTAAGGACACTTATCTAATGCCGATTAAAACTTTTACACTCTTTATTAATGTCAATATTTATTGCCGCTAAAAGTTGTGTTTGTTATAGTGTCGATGTGTCTATATATGCATGCTCAAAAAATATAGTTTAAGTGACTGTTTATGTATCATATCTTCATCAATTAAAGCACTCATAAAATTTGATTCATGTGCTTTGAAACAATCAAACTTGAGTAGAAATAGTGTTTTATATACAATATCATGACAGAATTCTATATTGAAAACTAATCAATTCCATGAAGCCTCAAATTATGTAATAGAAGAGTCAAAATTGGAGTGCTTACTGTATTGAAAATGAGATGCAGCCTCTGAACCGTTTACTATATTTAAATTCCTGAATATCTTTATATGAGTTTTAACTTAAAAGAGAAAAAAAGAAGCTTTGTGTCATCAGAAGTGATACATGCAATGAGTACATTCTTTAGGATTTTATCAATGACACAACGCTGATATATATTTATCATTGAAATATTATTGTATTTTCACATCTCCATTTATATGAAGCATTTTAAATACTTACTAGTATTTGTATTTTGAAACGTTAGAGTTAATTACTTAGGAGTAATAGCATGATAAATATAAATCAACCAAGTCTAAATATTAATAATATTGGAAATAAATACTTTGACCTGAGAAATCTAATTAGTGTGGAGTAATACAATACTCCTTTCATATATCTGTTATGAACGTAGAGTAGCTGATTAGTCTTGCTAATGTATTTAAGTCAATATAGGAAATTACTATTAATTCTTTTATTAAGTGTTATATTTATTAATTGACGAGTAATACAAGCATTTTTTCAAAATAAATACTTTGATCTATCAAAATAAATTATTCTTGAAGAAATATGCTTACATTTTTGAAGTAAAAATTTATAATAAGAATTTTAAAGGTTGTAATTTGAGTGAAAAGATTATAATCAAGCATGGTAAAAGGACATGTTTTCAATTCATTAAAAATGATTTAGGAGATTAATTATTTGTGATTTCATAGTTAAACATTATATAGGAACCACAAAATCTACCAAAGAAAACTTAAGGGTCACCCACTCTTCTCTCCTGATATTTTCAAGATCCAAAAAAATATTCTTCAAAATATAAATTTTAAAATAATTTTTTTTATTTTTTAGTTAAAATACATTAAATTTAAAATAGTAAAAAGGTTTAAAAATTTAAAATAATATAAGTAAAATGTTATTTTGGCCAAATTCTGGTCATATTTTCTGGCAAAATTATTTTTCCTCAAAAAATATGCTTAATATTTTTGAAGTGAATACTTGTGGTGGGAATTGTAAAAGTTATAATTTCTTAAATGTTAGTACTAATTAATACTCTTTCCTTCATGAACCTAGAGTACTGTGATAATTAAATTCATTGTATGAGTAAACAACAAATTGAATGTTTCCAGGACAACATTTCTGGTGGGATATCAACAAATTTAACAAGTACTACTATAAATAGCCAATACTATCTCTCAATTTACACCGTACTCTAACCTCAATCTCTTCTCAATTAATCAATGGGAGACTTTACTACAGTCTGTAATCCTCATTTACCTTTGCGAAAAAATTAAACCAACTTCAGCATTTGTCTAGTTAAATGGAATGATAATTTTTTTTTGGGAATATAAGTGATTTTGATTTTATTTCTTTATTTGTTTGTTTTGTTCAATAATGAATTAATTTGTTGTGAATTTTTGTTGTATGTAGTGGCTACCACAATCAGTAACTCCATATCTTCTGACAGACTCAACATTTACTATGTTAACCTCTATACATCCTGATAGTGAATGTTGAGATCTATACCTTTTACATGTAGGTTCCTCTTGTTTTATCAATCGGCGGAGGTTATCAAACGGTTGACACAATGTTGTTATTTGCGCAGGATTTGTTGAGGGAGATGTTTGATATTTTGTTATTTGCCTTAGTAAAAAGGACTATGTAAAGACATTTGTTCCTAAATAAATTCATGAGAAACTTCTTATGGAATTTATATATGAAGAAACCTTTTTAGGTTCTGATTAATTAAAATATCGTTTGTAATTACGTTGCATAAAATTCGTTGTTCATTTTTTTAAGTTGGTCAAGTATTAGCGTAAAAATGAGACAATATTAATCTTTAAAATTTGAATTTGATAAATTTAGAAAAGCTAAATAAATGATATTGTTGTTTAAATTAAATTAATTAGGGTTAACGAATAAATGTAGATATTAAGGTGAGACAATATTAAAACTTTAATCTTTTATTTCATGTTGATGTAACTTTAGTTTGAGAAAGTATCGAAGATTTAGTAATTTATTTTATTTTATACTAATACAAATGGAGATATTAGTCTAACCAAGGAACGTCTTGGAACAACCAATGCATTTCTTTAACCATATTTTCTAAAAAAAGCAGTGATCTTCTATCCTCAATCTATGACAATTCTCTCTCATAAAACACACACTGTAGTCCCTAATATGTCAACACCAGAGAAAGAAAGCGACCACCACAGTAATGTGGGATGGAGATTAGATGACCTCAAAGACTTTTAAGACTTGAAACTAATTTGTTGAAGCTCATTGGGAAAATTCTAGGGTTTTACCGTCAAATATGGAAATTGAAAGGCCCGGTTGGAAACTTGATTCGTCGTGCTGAGGCCTTGAAAACTAAAGATGCAAATGGTGGTACCGGTACAAATAATGATAGTGGCTCTCCTAGTAATATTAAGTAGAATTTTCTATGCTTTAATTAACGTTTAGGACTACATTTCCATTTAATTTACTAAGTTGTTATGTATCGTCTTGTTTTTAGTTAATTTCAGTCCACTCGTATTTATATTTACGCTCAAATTATGTTTCTTCAAAGAGTTTTATAATATTGGAACTCTTATAATACATGTAAAAGAAACAATTGATAAGATATACAATAAATTTCAATTTTATAAGTTTATTTTACTAAGATATGGCAAAATTAATAAAATCTAAACAATTAATGCTAACGTTTTATTGAACGTCAAATGAGTCCTTGCAGCACACTCTTGAGTGTTTTTCTTTCCCTAAGTCAATAGCTTGTACAAATTGTTTAAAAACACTTACCAAAGATAGCTACTCCTTCAACAAATGGTTGGTTACTCAAGTAACTTTAATTAGGGTAAACAACTTCGATAATCTAGTTCACATTTTTGGAGACCAGTATAGTTACTAAATACAGTGTACTGATAATAAACAAGTGATGTTGCTGCACGAATGTTTATAGCTAAAATGATTAGTCATTAGGTCACGAATTCGATTCTAGTCTTAGGTCCTTGCGCTTAACATTTTTTATAAACATAATATTGTTCAATCTATTCGTAGAAATGTATTTGCAACAAAACTTACATTCTATTTGCTTACATAGTAATATAATAGATTTATAAATGAAGTTATCTTAAATGGAAAAAAGAAATGTGCAAGAAAATTAAACTCGTCAAATCAAGTCTTTTCAATAATAAATAGATATAATATAAAAGGAATGAATAAGTAAATAAATGATCCCATTACTCTCACACATTTTGGCTCATTCATTTACTCAAATGAAAAAATAATACCATTATTATTCAAGTTTATATTTTAAATGTTAATACTTTATTAAAAATATATTAATTACTAAGTTCGTTTCGTGGATGGAACGAAGAGTTCCAAATTATGGTGGGAAATTAATCCAAAAATTTAAAGTGGGACTATGAAATTTTAAGCACTCCTATAAATAAACAACACATGAGTCTAACTCATACAGTAATGTTTTCTCTTATTGATAAAATGTAAGAGTACATCTAAGACAGTTCTCCTCCCCTACCACAATTCAAAGTGAAACTAAGTAGATTGTATGACAGGCGCGACGGAATGGTAAAATATTTCGTTGTATTTGCTCAGTATTTGTTTTATTTCATGAATTAATGTATTGTTATCTTTATTTTATGTACTGGATTTTGCAATCAGTAGCTTAGTACTTTCCCAAGGAATTTACAAGAACGATATTAACATTTATTGATATGTACATAACATTTGCATTACACCACTATTTAAATTTAGGTAGTTGTGGATCAGGGAACCGGAGGAGGTTCTATGATTGTTGGAGGTCGTTTATTCATGAGTCTTTATTGGTTATGGGGGATGTTTTGATATTTGTAATTTATAGTTTTGAAGACAACATGATCAACGTAAATAGTAGCAAAGAAGAAGATGAACCTCATGTTCATGATTTCGTCGATCTTTTCATTGTGAATATTATTGATTGAAAAAAATTGATATTCAATGGGTGAGATTTGTTGTGATTTTTCTAAGTCTTTTATATTGTGATTTCATTCTTTATTTTTCCGTTGCATGAAAAACATTTAACTGAGTTAATCTTTTGGAAATCTTCATTCAAATTAGACTAGGCCTCTATTTTCTTACAGATAAAACAAAAAAGAATTTTCGTAAACACTTTGTTGAACTGCTGTGACAGTTCCGACTAATGAAATATTTCGTTTACTAGATGGGCTTTGAATAGTTGAAACTATATTTATAATTTTCTTTCAATAACTTGTTCTTCTACCATAACTCTTTTTATCTTATATCTCTATCATGCCTCATTTATTCAACAATAATGCACATGATAATCATAGAAGATGATTTCATCAGTTGAGGAGATTAAACTTCTTAAGGACGAAGTACTCAATCTCAATCGTGCAATGAAAGCACTCAAGCGTGAATTGAGGATATTATATCCTTCTTTCCATATATTTTCTACTCATGTTCATAATATATTGGAAAATAACAGCCATGCTGGTGCCGATAATAATGAGGGTGGTGGAGTCGATAACATTAAGGGGTTTGTGCTTGTAACTTTTAGTTCTCTCTTTTTAATGCAATGATATTAATGTCTTTAGTAATGCACTATCTTTTTATACTGTTTTATTTATAATTGCAATCCGAATTACTCTATATTATTTAAGAAAAAAGCTATTTGACCAGAAAATTTGGTCAGAATTTGGCAAGAATGAGATTTTCTCTATGTAATTTTACTTTTTAAAAATATTTTATCCTTTTATCGTTAATACCTTTTACTAAAAAATGGAAAAAATATCAATCTATTTTAAAATAAAAAATATATTATAGTTTTTAAAAATTTTTGAGCCAAATTTTGGCCAAATATAACTGATACTTTATTACACTTAACTCCATTTTATTATTATTAACATATGGGATACTGAACACACGACTCTTTAACTAAGAAAAAAGACTGTAGGTTTATTATAAATTGATCATGTGATATTATTTTACCCTTAATCCAACAAAATTTTGTAAAATAAAATAATTTTTTGCTATCATGTCATTCTCAACTAACAGAAGCGGGGATCTTAGTTTTACAGACCACGAAAAAAATCCTTTGGGATATTTCATTGCTTAGTTAGATTCTGAGTCTTCTCGAAGAGGAAATTGCATATCTTAAGGATACAATTAGGAGGTTATCATGTCGTATTCATATTATAGCTAGTAAACTATCTGGAGATGATGATGATGCTGGTGCGTATGTTTACGGATGTGTTGGTGAATAACGGAGTATGAAATGTTGTGTTATTTTACGTTATTTAGATTTAATTTTACATCCCAGTTTACTCTTATATTTCATGTTGACGTAGCTTGTTTTTTAAACGGAAGATATGATATGATAATATTAATGTAATTCTTACAACATTATATAATGTTCTTCTTCTTACAAAGAACTATACTGGAATATTCAAAATTTCTCTAACAATTAATGAGGTTGTTTATCTAGCAAAAATAACTCGTGGAAAAACCATTGCAACTCTTAGACTATACGGCTATAAAGAAGCAGCCATCTTCTACCCAAAAGCAAGAAAAATTTCTATCATACAGCACACTACAACTCTAATACGTCTAACCCAGTGAAAGAAAGTGTCCATTCTACTCCGGGGGGACGGGTATAGGTCACGGATGAACTTATCAATCTTAAAATTAAGAAGTTGAAGCTCGTTCAGGAAATTTTAGAGATCCACCGTGAAATGTAGAAATTAAAAGGGTACGTTGAAGAAATGATTCGTCGTGTTGAGGACTTGAATATTAAATATGTAGGTGGTTATCCTGCTGAAGCCTTGGATACTAAATATGTAGGTGGTTGTGGCACAATAGTGACAACAATGCTTCTCCCTAGAAAATCTAAGTAGAATTTACCAAGTTTTGTTTTAGGAATAGATGTCCCTTTAATTTTCTATTTATTAATATAACTAGTTGGTTTTAAATTAAAATCAATATACTCTTTCCTTTTAATTACGTTTATACTATGTTTCTTCATAGAGTTTAATATGCTTCCATAATACTAACTAATATGAGTATAATACAAAAATTTAATAAACAATATTCAATTTTATGTACGTCGATTTTCAAAAGATATGTTACATGGTAGAAATTGATTAAATCAATTATAATCTAAACAATTAATGCTAGCCGTGTATTTCATATCAAACGAGAATTGGGCAGCAGACACTTGAGTGTTTGTCTATCCCAAGTTAATGGCGTGTAAATAATGTTTCGAAACACTTCCTAAAGTAAACTACTAATTGTACTATATATTCGTTTGTTATTCTTCCCCAAGTTAATGGCGTGTACTAAAACTCAAATATCTGAGTAGTGGCATGTGATTATGAACCAAATAACTAGCTCATTTCCCATTTCCTATAGTTCAATTATCTTTAAGATAACTTACATTTTAGTTGTTTATTTTACAGACTTTTTTTTATTGATTAGAAAACTAATAGGAGATAAATGGAATAAATAAATTTACTTGCGTAATTATGAACGAATGCTTTTGAGATATTTTATTGCAAATGGCCAAATCTTAAATGTTTAGTCAGTGTATCAAAATATCGAGTCATTGAGATATCTATTGCAAAGAAGGAGGAAAATTGATACTGATTCAATGGTGTTATTGTTGTAACGTTTTGATTTTGGGGTAAGATCTAGAAAAGGAACATACAATCAAGTTAATGATCACTTGAACAAATTAGAGGATGAGGCAATGTTCAAATTAGCTGACGGAGATAAAACTGATCACACGTTTCCAGATGAGCACTTTTGGGCGGCTTCAGTTGATCTTATTCCTTAGTTTAAAAATCCGCTAAATATTTGGCAAGTGATGTGGTGCCTTCTGATTTTTTATTCCACAAAGGAAGGAAATTATGCGAAGATGTTTTGTTGGAAGAACCTTATTTGATTTGTGTCTCTGCTGGTAGGGTCATTTGTCATTGTGTTTGTGTTGTAGAGATTATGAGTATATTAGAAGCTTTCAATTCTTTACCTATTGGTGGCCGTCATAATGATATTTGTAGTGCTCAAAAGATCTTGTGGTGTGGATATAAAACTTCTATTCACAAAGATGCTCGTGATTTATGTAACGCCCGATATTTAAAAATACAAAAAAGAATTTTTTCCAGATGATACAACTACCAAACCACGCCGTCCAACCATGAACCATGGAATAGAACATGTACTATAGGTGTTTTCCGTGGAAGGTTTACCTGTTTGAGGGTCCGGAACGATGGCCTGACAAAACGATTGTTGGTCAGACCATGATCCATGGTTCGAAGAACTGAAAGTAAAATTGTCTAACCACCAACGTGCGCGTGTAGGACAATCCGTCGTCCTGGCCACACTCCATCATTAGTGGGTCATGGGTCGGCACTGTCAGTTATTTTTCAGGGGTAGTTTGGCCTTTTTTAATTATTTAATTCCTATTCTATGTCATTTATCCTATGTTTAGAACCTCAAAATAAGACCTTTTACCCTTAAATTTCCGAATCAAAATCATTTTCTCTAATCTCAACCAAAAGAAGAGATCCCAAATAATTATCTCTTTAGAAACATCATGAAGAAGGACTCATCTAAGGTTTCAAGCTAAAATTTCAATTTCCAATTGAAGGCTTGTATTTAGAATCAGGGTATGATAGTTTTCGTTGATGATTCCTCCCATTCATGGAATTCCCTAACTTCGAAAGGTAGAATACCACAATAGAGTTAATATTTTCTTCAATTACCATGGTTTCTTTCTGTTATTGCTTTCAATGATTGTACTATGACCTCTCATGCATGGATTTATGAAATACGATGGTTTTATGATGATTTACCCATGAACCTATGTAATCCTCATGTTTTCAACTTAGTAAGCATATGATGTGGAATTTTGATCTTCAAGGAACAATTTTAATAAATTGAACATTTGTTTAACGCTTTACATGTATTTATGATGAAACACATATCCAATCCATGTTTACTAAGAGTTTATAATTAAGAGTGGGTTTTGATCTAAAGACGTAAATTAAGAACTTTTGCATTGTCTAAATAAATCTATACAAATGTTTTAAGGGTTATTTGATTGTATAATACCAATGATGATGTTGTGTTTTGAATTAAAATTCTCACTAAACACATACGAGCATGATGTGAAAGTTTTTCTCACATAGAAATGATTCTTAGGTTGGATGGTTTTCTTACCTGTAATACTTTTAAAATGGTTTAGGTGAATCTAGATCCTAACATGTTATAATGAGAGTCTAAGATCTTAAAATGGTTTATAAGGTGGTAATGAGGCAATGTATAAAATATTAAGTGAATTTGAAGTGAAACGTCAAGGGACAACCAAGTCGTTCGACGACTAGTCACCTATGTGCTTTATGTGTGTTTTATTTGTGTATGTGTGTGTTATGATCTTATGTGGTCCTTATACATGTTATTATAGTGTTTATAATCAATGTGTAAAGTTTCATGAAGTTTGGAGGTCAAACATCCAAGAACGGCCGAAAGATTTTCCTTGTAACGACATTGTGTATATTAGTATGTTTTGTCCAGTTTTGTTTGTTTGTTTTTAATGAAATCGGTGTGGGAGGTCTTAAACTCATATATAAACATATTAGGGTTGGAAATGCCTTGGAAAACATCCCCAATGGCTGTCCTGGCTAGACCCAATCGATAGAGGCAATCGACGGCCAGTAGAATGGTCGACGCCTCGTCGTTGGTATACGTTGGTCAAGACTTAGCCTAGGGATCTCAAGATACAAAATTCCAGTCTCTGAACAAAACGACGTCCAGCCAGGACGGCCCGTTTGTGGACAAACGGTCCGTCGATGGCCAATCGTTGGTGAGGCCTGCAACTGCAAAGCTTTACTGTAAATGCAAGGGAATTGGTAAATTCACCCTACGTCCAAATAATGGTTTGGCAGGTTAATAAGGGGTACTTTAGGTATTTTAAGTGGATATATAATCCTTAAATACCTAGATGAATTCATACTTCCAAATCAAAACCCCAAAATCTCTATGAAATTCTCTAGAACTCCATTTAAGCCAAAACTCAAGGAAGATCTTGGAGTGGTTATTCTTCATCAATCTTTTGGATAAAAATCATTGAGGTTGGATTTTTCATCCTTGAAATGCTATCCATCAGGTAGCCTAAAATTAAAAGAGATTTCTAAAGTTTTTAAAGATGAACTTGTCCAATTTTATGATCTATCCATGGGTTCTTGCCTTAAAGGTTTAAAATCATTATATATTGATTGAATTGTTGTAATTAGATGATTTTAACGTAATTAATCTACAAACACATGTAATTCATGAACCTTAGTTTTTGACCACTTTTTTGGGTTAATTGATATTGTCTTAATGCCTATGAAATCTACTGTACTTTTCTATGGGCTATTGAATGATGTAAGAATTGTATTCAATTGATGTATATGTTGTCTTATATTGATAAATCTATATTTAATTGACCTATATTCATTTAGTATTACTACATTTGTATTGAATTGACGATCATGGCCATGTGTAAGGGCTTTTGGTTTTGAATTGGATGATTTAGCTATCGATTGACGTAGTGATAATGGATTGGTGATACGCTGCCCTAATTATCTTTATTTTATGTATTGTAGCTCTTTTATTATGTTGTGATTGGTATGTTCCATTTATGGTGGTGGTTCTATGTGCTTTACTTGTGAATGATGTGGCCTCGTCGGCATTACTTTATGTATTATGATGAACATGGCCTTGTAGTCACTACTTGATATACTATGATGATTTGTGTATTTTGTTGATTGTAGACATAAGTATGTATATTTATTCATCAGCAAAGAGATAAACTAATAAAAAGGTAAGACTTATCTACAGCCTATATACAAGGAGGAAGTTACAACATAGTCCTAAAGAGAAGACATTACTAAATATGATCTGTTATTATTGAGTTTTGATTAAATTTGATTGTGTTACTTTTTTTTTTATCAAGAACATGACCTAAACGTTGTTGAGATGCAATATCAAGTTTCAACACACAAAGATGGCATAAGGAGTTTTTGACATTATTCAATCTCCGAATAAAATTTTTTGCCTCAAATTCGATCACCTCAAAATCCAAACGATGAAATCGATCCTTCAACACACAACTACATCCTCAAACAAAATGCAGAAGACTCTAAAATTGGAGTTTCAAATTTTGAAAAACAACTTAAACAAGAACAATGAAAGAACTATATTGTTGGTTTTTTATTTCTTGGCAATAGGGCTAACAAGGGGAAAAAACCCTTTGAGGGAACGAATTTTTTCCATGGTGGACTGCTTAGGAAAATGATCATTTTAAGTCTAGTGGCAATGATAACATGTAAAGGATATTTGTTGTTCAAAACATAGTCGTCAAGGGTAGTTTTGATTCTAAAAATAAACGAAGGGTAAATGTGTGTTTTTTAAAAATAATTTTAAGGTAATTTGATCTCTTTTTGTATTTACAGTGTCTTCTTTTGGCACCTTTTTACCTTTTCACCTTATACATTTGAGACCAAAAAATTAAAGAATATTATTGATACATGTATTCCCCCCGTCCCATTTTATGCGACACCTTTTATTAGCCCGTTAAAAAAAAGAATATGACCTTTATATAATTAGAAAAGATTTAACTTTAAATACTCATATTACCCTTAATGAAATGATTTTAACTACACAAATACATTATAATAATTTTAGATCACAAGTACAAAAAGTCTTATTTTTTTCTAAACACTGTGCCAAGTTGAATGATGTCACATAAAATGAGATGGAGGGGGTACGTGTTTTTGTTTAAGTCCACAAAAATATTTTTTTGCTTCAAAGTAAAAATCAAACAAGTGAATTGAAGCTGAGGAGAAATTATGAAATCATGGTGTAATAATCGATATAACAGGTAGCAATAGACATGCAATTCAACAGAACTACAGGACAAACCAAAAAGTTTTATGCCAAAACATTAGCAATTGAGCTTTGTATTAGGATATACAATAATTTATCTGACTGAGTTATAGTATTTTATCTATTCTCTTGTAAATACTATATATTTCATTTTAGTTGATATAATAAAGTCTTTATGTAAATATATCATTGTGTTAATACGTGTATCCATTATTATTTAGTAGATGATTTTCATTTATGGAGTTATTTAGTCCATACACAAAAGTTATTTTTTATTTTATTTTTATAAGTTATAAATTAAATGTTCACAATCAAATATGAAGTTCGAAAAACATCTTGATCACTGTAGCACAAGAATAAAATATAATTCTATATGAATGATGTGTAAGATTAAACTTTAAATTCTTGTTTTAGTACATTATGTGTGTATTGAACAAACCAATAGATATGTTTGTTTATGTTTTAGATATTAATAAATAACATCTCTAGTCTATAAGATTTACTTATACTCTTAATGATGCTAAATTACTGTGATCCATGCAGCTTGATTTATTATTTTAGTGTATTGAAAGGTTAGACTCTATTATGAATCAATATATTCCTAATATATTGGATAATGAAAAATAATATTAGTGAAATAATAATTAGTGTTAGAATCATGTCTCAGACTTGATAAAGAAGACACCCTTTATGGATACTATAAGTTTTAACGTGGAAGCCTTGCATATGGATTTTATATCCGGCATGTGGAATAATTTAGGTATAATAATAAAGTATTAAATTAGTCAATAAATAAAATTAGTAAGAAAATATAGTTTAATTGACTAGTGTCAGTATTTCTTACAAGGGGAGTTAAATAATATGTAATGGTAGATTTCAAAATTAAATCGAGGAGTGCAATTACAAATATTTAGTGGAATAATTTGTAATTTATTACAATATAGTTAATTTATTCTTTGGCAAATTAATATTGTAATATGAAGCATCAATTAATAAGTTTATGATTCCTAGCATGCATGACTAACGAAAAGAAGAAGAGAAGTGTTCCAGAATAAGAAGTAACTTTTACTGTTCTTTTGCAAAAAAGAATTATCAAATTTAAATAATTTATTTAAGTACCAAAAGAAAACATATATTTTTTCTGTCTTAAAAGATATCTTATTACATAATATTTTCTTTATGGAAAAGAATAAAAACATCTAACTATATTTTTTATTGATTACCTTTTACAACAATTAATGTCTCCTAATTATTGAATTATTTGAAAAACTTTTAGTTACATCCCAAAAGTTGAGGTCATAATGGCATACTCTGAGAACCTCAAGAAGGTTAGTAAGCCGAAAACAATACATATACGAGGCTCTCGAAGAGAAGTCATACTACAAGCGATAGAAAATCAACAATGAATTTCCTAATTCCCGGTAGAGAGAGTCTAATAAAACTTTAGAGTATGAAAAACATCATAGATCTGCAAAAAGAATAAAAAATATTTAAAATAAATGATGAAACTTATGGTAATAGAGGAACAAAATCTTACCACCACTCTAAAAAGATCTTTAAAGCGAGAAATGATCAACCACTACACAGAGTACCTGACTAGAATTTACATAAAAAAATGATGTAAAAGTAGGCGGTGAGTACAATTGACAACTACTCATTAGGCTTTGCCAACTGAGAAAAAGAAGTTGATCAACTTGTAAAATATACTGAGTAGCACGTCGATGTCGCCAATGTAAAATGAATGATCCGAGTAAAATAAGCACATAAGGTCACAATAATTACCATATCACAAACAAGTCAATAAATTCAAATGATTAATGCAATGCAATGATATTATGCAATTATGTGGTGGTACTGTAGAATCAAGGTTGTCGTACAACCTTTTGTATACACCATATTGAGCTAAGTCTCCAAGACAAACCCATGGGGGACTCGCAATCCATATACCAATTCACAATCTCAACCTCTCAAAAGGAATCTCCATAATTTTTTAATTTCCAAGAACATGATATGTTGAATGAAGATGGATGCATTACAACACATATATAATTTGGAGACAACAATCAATTCAACATGTAATTAAAGTCTAAATTTCTCAAAACTCAAATGAATCATGATATAAAACCTCAAGTTGAAAATAGTGGGAAATACTAAAGAGTTCATTTGAAATATGTAAATTTCATTTACAAAACATTTTTCTACTAACAACATTATACAGTATGAAACTCAACCCCTAACTCGAACTTTAGAAATAAAATGGTATTGCAGGACTCTCTTATAGGCAACTCATTAATAAAATGCTCTTAATGAAAATAGAAAAAAAAACTAGGCCTCAACACAGGAAAAAGAACACATACAAGCCCCTAGACATGCAACACAATATAATCAGGACCGCGCACAGACAACTGTCACAACCCAAGAGCACCCTTAAGTTAAGACACTACATATTCGAACTCTCAGAGGTCTCATGCAAGTTACATGAACAATTCATTGCATATGATACATAAAAATAAATAAAAATTTAAAACATTCTTCACACACGAAGAATACTTTCATTAATAAATAAGTAGAAAACGTTAAAATATCTAACTTTACAATATGTCTCATAAAACCATCTAATAACTTTTTGGAGTACAACATTTGGGAGTAACCCCATACAAGACATAGAATAAAGACTAAAGGACAATACAAAACATGTGAGATATTGTCCTCGGATCTATGAGGACTCACAAAAACATCATCTTCAACCCTTAAAAAATCTATGTATCATCCATAGCATACCAAACCTCCAATCCCTACACTTCAGTCACCAAGGGTAAAAGAAGGGGTTAGCACATTTAATTACTAAGTGTGGAAGCCATGCAAAAAATACAAAAAGGGACATTTAGTATAGAAACATGCTTCCATAATATTTTGATAAAAGAACCTTAATTATAAGAGTTTAAGAGACAAAATACAAGTCAACATTCACATATAAGACATATTCAACTAACATCAAAATATAACACTTAATACCATATTCATCAAGTAACCTTTTCATTACTTATACTCCCTACCAAAGAATAGTCTAAGACCCACCTAACTAAGACATGCAAGGAACTCCCACACAACCTTTTAAACCACACCTAAGTGTTCCTCAAAGACACCCTATATTGGAACCTTTCTATTCAACATACTATCATTTAAACAACATGCATTACTTAAGTAATTTAGAATTCAATCATTGTCACATCCAGGTTTACCCCCTAGACGTAACCGCGCCTTTGTCTTCTTTGATGATTAAGACTAGACTTTTAGCTTACACCATCACATTCATCAGACGAATTTATCGGAGAATTTAAAACCTTTTATTTGTTCTACTTAAAGGTTTACATAGACCTTTACATACACATAATAAATATATCTATTGTACTTAGACCTTTCGTATAGGAAGGTTATATAGTCTTCTACTTTTATTGCACATATATATATATATATATATATATATATATATATATATAAGATATAACATAGTCTTAAGGATTGTCTCATCTCATACCATCTAAACGATCATACAAATTTGGGCATAGTCCTACATCAATGTAAATATGACACATACAGTATTATGCAAATCGTGGTCAAATGAAAATAGAATGAACATAAGTGTATTAGAAATATAAAGCAACTCCATAAGCGAGATATTGGCATTGACCTTTGAAAATGAGGACCTACCCACTTTGATGGTAAAGAATATCCAAGTATTCTTCAAGTTATCTCGAATGAGACTTCAACGATCGAAACCTAAAATTTTGGTTAAAAGGAAGAAAAGAGGTTAGTACACCACTTGTACTATGTATGAGACCGTATGTACATATACTTATATAATATGCTATGAAAAGGACATTTCAACAAGTATGCATTTTTCATTAAAAACCTTCATGCATATACAACAAGACCATACCAATCAATATTTCATTCATTAAGTCATAGGCATGTTCATCACAATGCTTCTGTGTCAAGTATAGTCTAGTCAACCATTCATATCATGTAAGTAAATACATATCTAGATAACTCGGTCATCAAGTCATATTTGACAATAAGCACGAAAAAGAGTACATTTCATTATAACAAAGTAAGTGAATTACCCATGAATCCCCATCAACCAAACAAGTTTAATGACCAAGCATATCCCCATAACCTTATTAAATCAAGTAACCCACCAAGAATCATGACTAACACCTTACTTCACATAACATGACATTTATATATACCTTTCATCTCACTTTAACAATATAGACAAACACATATTCATAAGTGGACTAATCAACATATAGTATCAACTATGTGTAAGTTCATCATATACATATGATATACCATTATAAGTATAAACATCCATAAGAAAATCCTCCTAAGACTCCACTCAAGGCTAACTACTGCAATGCTTAGGTAGAGTCCCATCCCCTTACCTAGACTAAGCTAGACCCCTTAGGTTATCCTAGTTAAAGTTCAATCCTTTATTTTATTTTACCTTTTTGGGAACATCTTTCTCATATACCACATGATCTAGTGTGGAATCCGGTGTCATAAAACCCTACACCAAAGAAAAGTGGACTACTTTCAAAGGTAATACCAAAACATAAAACATAGTAAATTAGTGCATCACTAGCTAGTATTCACATGGGGGAAAAATAGTTCAAGAACTAGGAGATGTAGTTGGGACCCTATTTATGATACATGCATTGTAGTCTCCAACCTCAAGAGTACATTAGTACTTTTACTTTCTGTATGTGGGAAGGGACACTCCTCACTCTAGTTCACTCGGTGCTAAGATAGAATTCTTTTTAAATGTCTTTAAGCCTTTAATTATCAAGCATAGATTAATTTAGGTCATAGGTCTACCACATGTATAATCTTCATTATCAATAGCATAATAGCAATTGAATGAGTATAAGTCCTTCCATTACAATTCATATAAGTGAGGTTAGCACATTAACACTACATATCATAATAAGGCACATTGATAGTTATCACAATCCTTTTAATACGTACGCCTTAATCAACCTCACAACATAGTCAAGAAATTTCAATTCAACATTATACAACCCTATCAATCCTAATACAATGCTTACTCCAATATAGTATCTTGACTTAACCACAATTAACCATAATTGGAAATAAAGGATAAAGATCATAAGACTTTCCAATTCCCCTTCATAGTTAATCATCAATGTCATACCATAAACACTCAATTAAATCCAATTTAAAAGGTACGACATCATGATTCAATAATCAACATGACAACAAGGCAAATATAATCACTATATCACCATTCAATACTAGATCATAACTTAAGATAAGGCACTTTGGTTAATTCAAATTTCTAACCTAGATCATCATCTCAAGAACTAGCATGAAAGAATACAATTAACTCTAATTTGTTCATGATTAATGTAAAACATCAATTAATAGCAATTCAACCAATAACCAAGTCAATTAAACCGATCTCAACTTAATTCATGTCAATATCAAACCTAGGTTTAAGGGTTAAGGATCATCATCTACAAACTATACAAAATAATGAAGATATACCGTAATTAAGTTAAAGTACATGTTAATATATTCATATTATCCAATAGAAATAACAAATAAATCAATTCATAACCTAGTTTTTGAGATTGAGAAGAACCACATGAAAACCCAACTTTTAAAAATATTTTAAAGGAACCCTTTGAGGAAAGAGGCGTCATAGGTGAATTAGATCCCATACCTCATCGTTTGACGTAGATTTAATGGTGAAATAGTACCTTTTCATCCCCCAAATCCCTCCCTAGCTAGCCTTAAATGGTGTCTTCAAAATAGAGAGAGAAAAAAGAGAGAAGGAATAAGATTTGTTTTATGAATTATGTTTAATCTAACGAGGGTTGGGGCTTTTATATGGGGTTTTAATTACTTAATTAGAATTCCTTAAACACCTAATTAACCACCTGACCTCTTAACTAATTAAATGAAGTAAGTTAAAATGTTAAGGAAAATTGCAGGCCCCATCGATGAGACCACGACTGGCGGGCCGTTGGTCCATCGACGGCCAGGCCTCCCTCCGTGCAACAAAACTGTTGTTTCAGTCAGAGACTTGTGCAGGAGAGGGATCCAACATTTTGCGTAAGTGTTTGATGATGGTTGGAATTGATGCCCCGTTTTGCGCCTTGTGGTAGCACATTGCCTAGATAATCTTGCCTCCTATATGCTAGGGTACTCCTCAACACCCCTTGGTTGGTCCTTTTGGAGTCGTACCCGGATGTTTTTACTACGAATAATCTTAAGAACCTATTATATACCCTTCCCTAATTTTTCATGTATTTCTGATGCTTAAAAGCTCGTCAAATAGGCTTAGTCACACTAGTAACTCGTAGAACTAGTTTCCAAATATCATGGACGTTCTTGGATGCTTTGGTTCCTAAACTTCCTAAGTGACCTGTATTCATTATATTAGGTCTTAAAACAGTGTTTAGACCTCATGGAACCTATATTAGGATTTTAGAATCGTCTTGGATTTTTGAAAAGTCACATTATTCACCCTTAGGAACATTCATCCCCGAATGACACTAAACATCTTGAAAGAAAGGAATAGACTCAAGACTAGTAGACCAACCAAAAAGTATACATAACAACATCAATAATATTAATTATAAAAGGAAATTCAAAACATCAATTACCAAACATAAGGTTCAACACTACATTATGAGGAATATCCTTCTCACAACAACAACATTACCTCAACATACTATACATGAGCCAATTAGGTCAAATTTCAATCCGACAACATGCTATATATCATGTCATAAGAACTTACTATATCAAAATGCACGACATAACTCAAAACAAGCCAAATAGCTAAATTTCAAGTTCAAATGCTCACTTCACTGTAATCACTGTAAAACAAAAACAAAAAATGCACCTTTTGCAATACTTTATTAAAAAGCAAAAAAACATCAACAATAGTCATTATTGTAATTATTAGTAAGAATTACTAACCTTAGTTATCAAATATATAAGTTAGCGAGACTTCATATCGTCCTTCGCCACCCGTGTTGCACCCTTAATTAGGTGATTATTCCATAATACCTTAGGTAAATCACAACTTTATTCCTTAACTTCATGAGTTTCCTTTCAAGAATTTGAACCGAAAGTTTCTCATAAGAGAGGATATCATTGAAACCAATATACTCAATAGGAAGAATAGACTCACGGATCACCAATACACTTTTTAAACATGGAAACATGGAATATCGTATGAACCGAAGCCAATTAACTAGGAAGTTTCAATTCATAGGAAACCTTTTTAATTTTTTTCAAGATCTCATAGGGACCCATAACGAGGACTCAAATTTCCTTTCTTTCCAAATTTAACCACCCCTTTCATTTGTGAAATTTTCAAATACACCTTATCACCTTCTTCAAACTCAAAATTCCTTCTCCTATAATCGGCATAAGACTTTTGCAGACTATAGGCCGTTTGCAACCGGTTCCTTATGGCATGAACTTTCTCCAAGGCCTTATAAACAAAATTGGGACCAAGAAGCGAAGGCTCTCCAACTTCAAACCATACAATATGAAATTTATATCTCCTATCATACAAGGCTTGATAGGGAGCCACGGAAATGGACTAATGAAAACTATTATTATAAGAAAACTCCACGAAAGGCAAATGCTTATCCAAATTTCCCTTGAAATATATGATAAAATCCCAAAGCATATCCTCAAGGGTTTGAATAGTACTTTCTACTTGACTATCGGTTTGGGGATGAAAAGCGGTACTCAACTTCACCTTAGTACCCAACCCTTTTTGGAATGGCCTATAAAACCTAGATGTGAATTGTGCACCCTGATCCAATATGATGGATAACAAAACACCATGGCGACACACAATCTCACCTATGAAGATCCTCGCATAATCTTCTGCCTAATAAGTAGACTTGACGGAAATAAAGTGAACGGACTTAGTCAACCTATCCACAACCAATTATATAGAGTCATGTTGCTATTCAGCCTGAGGTAAACCCACTACAAAATTCATATTGTTTTCTTCCCGCTTCAAAGTAGGAACTTGGAATTCTTGTAGTAATCCAACCGGCTATTGATGTCAAACTTTTACTTGTTGGAAATTTGGACACTTAGAGACAAACTCCGCTATGTCCCTATTCATACTTTCCCACCAATATACTTTCCTAAGGACATGGTACATTTTCGCCGAACTCGGATGAATGGAGTAGTGGGACCCATGGGCTTCTTCAAGGATCCGGTTCCTCAGCTCATCTACATTGGGAAGACCTAATCTCCTTTTGTGCTTTAACACACTATCCCTCCCAAGGATAATTACTCATTTAACTTATCCATAACCGATTTTTTCTACTTCATCAATGGTTGATCAAGGTATTTTTTGGACTCCCCTCAATTACCAATGATGACTAACAGATATGATGGACCTTGAATCCGCCATTCGGAGAATCATCCAACCGCACACGCAACCTAGCCAACCTGTGAACATCCTTCACTAGGTCTTTCTTTTCATCAACTATGTGAGATAAACTACCCATAGTCATATGAATTAGGGCATCCACAACAACATTAGCTTTGCAGAGGTGATCAAGTACACTCATGTCATAATATTTCAACAATTCTAACCACCTTCTTTGTTCGGAGATTCAATTCTTTTTGGGTATTCACATCAACATGAACACCATACAATTAATGCCTCCATATTTTTAAGGCAAAAATCATGGCTGCTAACTTGAGGTCATGAGTTGGATAGTTTCTCGCATCCACCTTAAGTTGCCTAGAAGAATAGGCTATAACCTTGTTATTTTGCATATTCACACACCCCAAACTCACTCAGGATGGGTCACAATACACAACAAAACCCTTCGTACCCTCCGGTAAGGTCAACACTAAAATTGAAGTAAGCCTATCTTTGAACATTTGGAATTATCACATGCTTCCGACCATTCAAAATTTTTACTCTTTTGGGTCAAATTAGTCAAGGGAGATGCAATGGATGTAAAACCCTCCACAAACCTCCGATAATAACTTGCTAAACCCAAATAACTCCTAATATTAGTTGGAGCCAAAGGTCTAGGCCAATTATTTACCACCTCCATTTTCCTTGGATAAACCTTAATCTCTCACTAGAAATGATATGACCAAGAAATGTCACCGACCTCAACAAAAACTCAGACTTGATATACTTGGAAAGAAATTGATGTTCTTTAAGTACTTGAAACACTAACCTTAAATTGTTTATGTGCTCACCCTCATTTTCGAATATACCATGATGTTGTCAATGAAGATACTGACAAATGAATCTAGATAATTTTGAAACTCCCTCTTCATTAGGTCCATAAATGCCACTGGAGAATTAGTGAGACAAAACGACATTACTAATAACTTATAAGGACCATATATAGTCTAGAATCCCATCTTTGGTATATCCTCACCTCTCACCCTAAGTTGGTGATATCCCAACCTCAATTCAATCTTAGAAAAGTAACTTGCCCCTTGAAGTTGATCAAACAAGTCGTCAATCCAAGGGAGAGTATACTTATTATTGATTGTAACCTTATTGAGTTGGCGGTAATCAATACACATTCTTAATGACCCATCTTTCTTGTTCACAAACAATATAGGAGCTCCCCATGGAGAAATACTAGGTCTTATGCTACCTTTGTCTAGTACATTCATGAGTTGTGTGTTCAACACTTTGAATTTGACTGGAGCCATCCGATAAGGAGGAATGGAAATAGGATTTGTATCTGGTAGCAAATCAATACCAAAATAAATTTACCCTTTAGAAGGATATAGGGAATTTTATTAGGAAAGACCTCCAGAAATTCTCTCACTACGAGGACTGACTCAATAGGAGGAATTTCACAGTTTAGATCTTGGAATCTTACATAATGGTATAGATAACCCTTAGAGATTATTTTTGCATACTTTTATACAAGAGATGATATGACCTCTAGGAATAGAGTTTCTCTCCTTCCACTCTACAAAGGGTTATTTGGAGGGTTAAAGTTCACCACCCTTGTCCGACAATCAATAGAAGCAAAGAAAGCATGCAACCAATCCATACCCAAGATAACATCAAAATCAGACATATTGAGTTCTACTAATTAAACATAAGAAACTCTATTGGGCAGCATTATAGGAAAATTTCTATACATTCTTTTTGCAACAACCGACTGGCCCACCTGGGTAGACACTATAAAAGGTTCATGAAAAATATCGGGGAAAACATCAATTTTTCGTCTACGAGAGAGGCAAAAAATTATAAGGCATAAAGATCAATAGATAAGACTTTTTACATACCGGTCACCACGTCGGGAAAAGTCTGTTGCTAACCCCTAGAGCGGATAGCATGGAAGTGGTTCTTCTTTGGAGCCTTATTTGAACCACTTGCTTGTGCTTGACCACCCTTTTATTGACCAATCATGTTAGGGCAATCCCTAACCTTATTCCCTCTTTTACCAGAACCAAACCAATTGTCCGTCCCCTTAAGGCAATCACCATTGTTCTTCTTGGCACACTTTCCATAAGATGGCTTATCGATTAATGAATTAGTACCTTTTCCCTTCTTAAACTTAGGGTTAGATACCCTATAACCACTAGCCTTAGGGATCTTGGAAGGAACTTGACTTGAAACCCGCTTCCTAAACCTCGTCTTGAGTTGTATCTCAAGCCTATTCTTTGCAGCACCTCTTTTAGAACGGTCTTCCTCTCTTATCAATTCTTCTCTTGCTCTTAACCCTTACCTCTTCCAGATGCTTTGCATTCACCATAAGATAAGAAATGTTCATGTTGTCGTGAAGCATCGCCGAATGAAACTCCTTTTGCAAATCATCCGGCACTCCCGTGACAAAGCGGCTCATTTCATATCTAGGATCGGAAACTAAAGAAGGAACATATTTAGAAAATTTAGTGAATTTCAAATAGTATTCATGAACACTCATTTCTCCTTGGCGAAGGTTAATGAACTCCACCACTTTAGGTTCCCTCATCTCCCTAGGAAAGAACCGATCTAGAAAAGCCTTCTTGAAGATCTCCAAACTCACCGGAGCACCTCGCAGTGGCATACTATCCCTCCATTACGTGAACCATTCTTGAGCGACGTCCTTGAGTTGTTAAGTGACAAAATCATCCTTCTCACTTACGGAAAACCCGATATCCAAGACTATCTTATAGACTTCATTGATGAATTCTTGGGTTTCTTCCTCAACCTTAGACCCATAGAAGGTAGGAGGGTTCATTTTAGTGAACTCCCTTAGACAAGAAGCCATAGTAGTAACTTGTTGATGAGGACCGGGTACAACCTCCCCGTTGTTTTGGGCCGTCATATCTTGAGCTTGCACCGTGGCGGCTTATTCTTGAGTAGTCATAGCTTGGGACACTTGAAGAATAACAGCCCTCATATTCTGATCCATTAAAGGAGGATGATTGACCGGAGCTTGTTCAATATTAGCATCTTCTTCAAGTGGAGGAACTGGATCACCATGGGGAGGAGCTCGTGCATTGGCAATTTCCTCTTCAAGTCTTTGTGCCGCATTTCTCAAGTGTTCATTATTCCTATAATCACAACAATAGGACAAGATGTAAAAGCACACCATAATTATACTCTAATGGCACGATATAAGATTTCTAAGAAATGAGAGTTCCCTAGGCATCATTTAGGTTTCCATCCATAAGTGTAGCGCGCTTCATAATTGTGAACACAAAATTACATAGACGTGGTTGAGAGAGACCTAAACTCTAAGATAATTCAAACTCATGCTCTGATACAAAGTTTGTCACATCCGGTTTACCCCTGGACATAACCGGCATAGTCATCCTTTTTTATGACTAAGACTAGCCTCTTAGCTTACATCATCATATTTATAAGTCGAATTTAGCGGAAAATTTAAATTTTTTTTATTTCTTCTACTTGGAGGCTTACATAGACTTCTACACACATATAATATATATATATATATATATCTAGTATACATAGACCCTTCGTATAGGAAGGTTACATAGCGTTCTACTTTTATTGCACATATATCTATATATAAGATAGAACATAGTCTTAAAGATTGTCTCATCTCATACCATCTAAACGATCATAGAAATTTAGGCTTATCCCTATATCA
This sequence comes from Solanum lycopersicum, assembly GCF_036512215.1. Classification (NCBI taxonomy): domain Eukaryota; kingdom Viridiplantae; phylum Streptophyta; class Magnoliopsida; order Solanales; family Solanaceae; genus Solanum; species Solanum lycopersicum. The sequence goes on along the minus strand of NC_090803.1, from coordinate 34,023,975 downwards.
ATGTAAATAAGCCACATATAGGGTTATACAAGTCGTGCTCAAATTAAAATAGAATGAACATAAGAGTCCTAGAAAAGTAAAGAAACTCCATAAACAAGATGTTGACATCGCCCTCGGAAAGTGAGGACCTACCACCCACTTAGATCGTAGAGAATATCCAAGTCTTCTTCAAGTCTTCTCAAATGAGACTTCTATGACCGGAACCTAAAATGTTATGAAAAAAGGAAGAAATGGAGTTAGTACGCCACTTGTACTAACTATGAGACCATATGCACATATACTTATAAAACATGCTAAGAAAAGGACATTTCAAAAAGTGTGCATTTTTTATTTAGAACCTTCATGCATATACAACAAGACCATACCAAATCAACATTTCAGATTTATTAAGTAATAGGAATGTTCATCAAAATACTACAACGTCAAGTATAGTTAAGTAAACCATTTATGTCATGTAAGTAAATACATATACAAATAACTCCGTCATCAACTCATATTTAATAATAAGCATGAATAAGAGTATAATTCATTATAACAAAGTAAGTCAATAACCCATGAATTCATATCAAGTCAACAAGTTCAATGACCAAGCAAAGCCCCATAATCTTACTCAATCAAGTAACCCACCAACAATCATCACTAACACCTTACTTCACATGACATTGCATTTAAATATACCTTTAATCTTAATTTAACAATATAGACCAACACATATTCATAAGTGGACTAATCAACATATAGAATCAACAATGTGTTAATTCATATTATACATAACATATATCATTATAAGCATAAACATAAATAGGAACATCCTAAGACCCCCCTCAAGGCTAACTATTGCAATGCATAGGTAGAGTTCCATACCCCTACCTATACTAAGCTAGACCCCTTAGGTAATCCTAGTTATAGTTCAATGCTTTAGTTCATTTTACCTTTTGGGAACATCTTGCTCTACCAATAAAGACCACATGATCTAGTGTGGATCCGGTGTCATAAAACCCTACACTGAAGGAAGGAGACCTGCCAAGGTAGTACAGAAACATAAAACATAACAATTACGTTGATTTACTAGCTAGTATTCCTATGGGGGTACATAGTTAAGAAATAAGAGATATTATTGGGACCATCTTTTTGCAACATGCATTGTAGTATCCAATCTCAAGAGTACTTTAGTGCTACTACCTTCCCGATGTGGGAAGGGACACTCCTCACTCTAGTTTCAGTAGGTGCTAAGCTAGAGTCCCTTTTTGAAATGTCTTTATGCCTTTAATTATCAATAGTAGCTTAGTTTAGGTCATAGGTTTTACCCCTTGTATAATCATCGTCATAAATAGCTCAATAAGAATTGCATGAGTATAAGTCCTTTCATTATAATTCATATAAGTGAGGTTAGCATAATAAGGCACATTGATAGTTGTCACCATCCTTATAACACATACACCTTAATCAACCTCACGACATAGTCAATACATTTCAATTCGACATCCTACAACCGTATCAATCCTAATACAAGGCTTAATCCAATATAATATCACGACTTAACCACAATAGGAAGTAAAGGATAGATATCATAAGACTTACCAATTATCTTTCATAATTCATCATCAATGTCTTACCATAAACCTTTAACTCAATCTAATTTAGAGGTACAACATCATCATTAAATAATCAACATGATAACAAGGCTAGGAGAATCACTACATAACAATTAATTACTAGATCATAGCTTAAGATAAGACACTTAGGTTAATTCAATTAATAACCTAGATCATCATCTCAAGAACCAGCATGAAAGACTACAATGCAATCTAATTTGTTCATGATTAATGTAACTTCATAAATTAATATAAATTAAAAAAAACAAAGTCAATTGAACCAATCTCAACTTAATTCATGTGAATATCAAAGCTAGGATAAAGGGTTAAGGATCATCATATACAAACTATACAAAATCATTATGATATACCGCAATTAATTTAGAATGCATGTTAATATATTAATATTTATAAGAAAACATAAACATCAATTCATAACCTAATTTTCGAGATTAAGAAGAACCCACATGGAAACCCAACTTTTGAAAATATCTTGAAGGAACCCTTTGCAGAAAGAGGTCTCAAAGGTGAATTAGATCCCATACTCAACGTTTGATGACTATTTGATGGTGAAATCGTCCCTTTTAATCCCCCAAATACATCACCTAGATAGCCTTCAATGATGTCTTCCAAATAGAGAGAGAAAGAAGAGAGAAGGAAAAGGATTTGTCTTGTGAGTTATGTTTAATCTAATGAAGGTTAGGGACTTTATGAGGTTTTAATTTAATTTATTAGACTTACTCAAAACAATATTTAACGACCTAACCTCTTAGATAATTAAATGAACTAACTTAAAAAGTGCAGGAAAATTGCAGGAACATCGTGAGACAACGACTGATAGGCCATTTGTCCATCGACGGCCAGGCCTCCCTCCGTGATGCAGAACCGTTGTTTCGTTCACTGACTTGTGCAGGAGAGGGATAAAAATTTTTGGCTAATAGTTGTACGATGGTTAGTATCGACGCCCTGTTTATCCACACACGAGCCGTTCTTTGCCTCTCGTGGTTACACACTCTCAGGCAGTGTTGCCTCCTATATGCTAGGGTCCTCCTCAAGGGACCCTGGTTGGTCCTTTGGGAGTTTTACCTGGATGTTTCAACCACAAATCATCATAAACACCTATTATGTACCCTTCCACCAATTTTCATGGATTTCCAACTCCTTAATGCTCGTCAAAAAGGTATAGGCACACTAATACCTCCTACAACTATATGACCTATATTCATTAAATTAGGTCTTAAAATAGTATTTATACCTCATGGAACCTATCTTAGGATTTAAGACTCATTTAGGATTTTTGAAATATTACAATCATACTATTAGTGGACTTCACATAATGGTCTTGGAAAACCAAGGGAACTCACTTAAGCATTTTCAAGGCCTACTCGTTCCATTTGAAGATTACATCCCACACTACTACCTACACATCATAGAACCTACCTAAGAAATAGATTTCACATCCCACAAAATGAAAGTAGACATTAAGAAACAAATACCAAACTATCTCTGTATAGAAGCCGGTGTCGTAAGACCCCACACCGTGGAAGGTTTTCTACTTGACAAAGGTAGAATTAGGACACATCCCATGTAGGCACATGGTTTATGTGTCACGACCCAAATCCGGGCCGCGACTGGCACCCACACTTACCCTCCTCTGTGAGCGAACCAACCAATCTAAACCTTATCATTTCAATATAATATAAACAGAAAGTAATGCGGAAGACTTAAACTCATTAATAAAAACCAATTCAATAACTATCAATATTCAACATCTATTATTCCCAAAACCTGGAAGTCATCATCACAAGAACATCTACTTTAAACTACTAATTCTAAGAGTTCCTAAGAAGCTAAAAATACATAAGAAGCTAATCCATGCCGGAAGTTCAAGGCATCAAGACATGAAGGAGAAGATCCAGTCCAAGCTAGACGCGTTAGCTCACCCTGAAGATCTGGTGTGACGAAGACTGGCTCGAGTTACTGTTGAGTCGAAGATGACGGCACGTTTGCTGCACTCCACAAATAACAAGAAGAAAAACATAACAGTAGGGGTCAGTACAAACCACGGGTACTGAGTAGATATCATCGGTCAACTCAAAATAGAAAACAGTATGTATTAAGCAATATCATAAAATCAACTAATATCCTTAGCATGCAGCATTTACAGTTACCATAACCCTTGGTTACAGCACCAAGCACATCAATGAGGACTCACACCTCCTCATCATACTCATTTGGGAATTTAGTTCATTAGATTGGATATATTAACATATTTCAAGATTCATTATCTTTATTCCCCTCGTGTCGGAACGTGACACTCCGATCCTCATATACTATCCTGGTACCGGAATGTGGCACCCGATCCATATTCTATCCTGGTGTCGGAACGTGACACTCCGATCCTCATATACTATCCTGGTACCGGAACGTGGCACCCGATCCATATTCTATCCTAATGTCGGAACGTGACACTCCGATCCTCATATACTATCCTGGTACCGGAACGTGGCACCCGATCCATATTCTATCCTGGTGTCGGAACGTGACACTCCGATCCTCATATACTATCCTGGTACCGAACGTGGCACCTGATCCATATTCTATCCTGGTGTCGGAACGTGACACTCCGATCCTCATATACTATCCTGGTACCGGAACGTGAAACCTGATCCATATTCTATCCTGGTGTCGGAACGTGACACCCGATCCATATTCTATCCTGGTATCGGAACGTGACACCCGATCCATATTCTATACTGGTACCGCAACGTGACACCCGATCCCTAATCTCACTACTTTCGTTCATGAAGCCTTCTTTTATACCAAGGCATCATCATTAACAAAGTAGATTAGGGTTCCTTTTTCAAGATTTAGGATTCAATAGCTTCATCATTCTTGTTTTATCACAATTATATAATCACATTCATGCAATCATACAATTAAGCATATAGAAGGGTTTACAACGCTACCCAATACATATCATTCGCTATTAAGATGTTACTACGAGTAGCATAAAAATAACCATAACCTACCTCCACCGAAGAATTGGAATCAACAAGCAATTTCCCAAGCTTTGATATTCCCTCTGCCTCTTGATCGACCAATTTCTCTCTCTCCTTGTTCTCTCTATTTTCTTTATTCAAACCCTCTTTCTTTTACCCTAGTTAACATATAATTAAGTGTAAAAGATGGCAATAATACCCCACTAATTAACTTAGGGTTACCTCTTTTAACCCCCAAGAATTTGAGTAATTAATATAAACCCACAAAATCTATAATTAAGGAAGGAGTAGTCCAAAAACGTCCCTTAAAACGTGTAAGGAAATCCGATTCTGCCTGGGATTTGCGCAACCTGTGACGGGCCGTCGTGCCTGCGACGGTCCGTCCTGCAGGTCGTCGCAAGAGTCAGAGAGTCAATTTCCACTGAACAATCTATGACGGTCCGTCACGCATGTGACGGTCCGTCCTGCCATTCCGTCACGAAGTTCAGAGAGTCGATTTTCAGTACCCAATTTCAGATTTTCTAAGTGTTTTGAAACGAGACCCTGCGACGGTCCGTCGTGCCCATGATGGATCATCGTTTGGTCCGTCGCCTCAGCCTGTTTTTCTAGAATTGAAGTTTGTTGCTCAAAACAACTAAACAGGTCGTTACATTATGGGATATCGAAAGGCTTATTTGTACTCTACTCTCATAGTCAAGTAGATATAGATCCTTAATCATATTTACTCGGTGCTTTGCATTGGTTCTCATAGAGTAATTTCATTCACGTAACTGTATTAGACAAGGTGCTATCACTAAGCGTACTAACTCATAATACCTTTTCCAAGAAGGTTTCCACAAGGGTTTACCTATAAAGATTCATTAGGATAACTCATTCATGAAATGAGTACAATATTAGGTCTATATGATTCACTTTATTATAAACCTTTTTTTAATATTCAAGGTTTGCACATTCGCTTAGGCTTCTAGACTCATCAAGACGAGGCACCATTCTTAGGTCTACTGGTTCATGACATACTTTAAACTACCTTATTTATCATTTTTGGAAGGGAACCAACTTGAGGTCTACTGATTCTATACTTTTATTAATTCATTCATTCATTGAAGACAAAGGTGCCTAAGCCTACCATATCAATAAATCATATTCACATAACTTTCATTCATCGAACAAAGGGAACCTATGTTAGACAAGAGAAGTATAAGACCTAGAGCCTCACATGTTGAAAAAAGAATTAGAACACTATATTAAGACATAAAATAATGATTATAAATCAGTTAGGAAGTTTTAGAGTCAAAACATTTTGAAACGTCCATGACTTCAAACTGAATTGTGAAGTAGAGGCTAGTGAGCCTTGGCATTTTTCATGGCGTTTGAAGAGTTGGAATTCAATGAAATGTTGTAGGAAAGTGTTAAAAATTTATTAGAATATGTTTATGGTCGAAACATCAAGGTACGACTTCCAAGGACCACCTTAAAGGTTGTTGAGGAGAACCCTTCAAAAACAACTAAAAGCTGTCAAATGATAGTGGTAATTGACAAGCCAACACGATGGAGCTTTGAATAGATGATGGGGCATCGATGGCAACATCGTCCCACATTTAGAAATTTTCCAAAAAAAAAAAAACAGGTCTCTGACATAATCGATGGTTGCGCAAGACGGTGGATGCCAGGGGTCGTTGACTGACCAACGGATCATAGATTGGGGTCTCGTAGGCTAGGTATGGTATGTCTGTGACATTTTAAGTGGGGCTATTTTAATAAATTAGTTGGTTAATCAATATTTAAGGGAATTCATTAAGTTAATTCAACCTTATTAAACTAACCCAACAACTCCAATTCCCAAAACTCAAATCCACCTTCTCTCTACTTTCTCTCTCTCCAAAGAAGCCTCCATAGAAGACCAAGGTCAAAGCGCTTAGGTAAAGAACTTCACTTTATCTCCATCAATCTTCAAGTATTAACAAGGTACAGAAGCTCTTAATCTGTGGGACTCCTTTCCCGAAATGGTTCTTTCAAATTTATTTCCAAAAGTTGATAAAAACATGGGTTTCATTCATAATTTGAAATTGATCAATCAGTTATATTGTTCTTTGTTTATTTTTATTTTTATTGATATGATCTGATTCATTATTGTTGAATTAGGGTTGTTATTCATGCTAGACTTTCACGACTAGGGAGAACCTCCTAGAAGTAACATGACGTACTTAACCTCTCGGATGTCTTATACAAGCCCATAGATATCATTCATCGAATTGTCATACGTAAATTTAGCAAAAAATTTAAAACTTTTCATAGCACATCATATTTAGAAACTTCACTTCATATATATCTATATAATATCATATTTACATATTAGACTCTAGTCTCTTTTTTCCATCCTAGACTCAACATCATAAGAGTACTAAAGGGATACGACCCTTATAACAAAATCAGAAGTACGATAATACTATACTTTACAGTAAACAATAATATAGAAAATCCTTGGACTTAAGGATTCCTTTCCTTGATCTTGGGAATCACATATCAAGATCCTCATATTTTAAATACATCCCTTAGTCATTCATAACCTAAAATTCGTGCATAAATTAGAGAAGAATGGAATTAGTACATGAATGCATTAATTATGACAACCATACAAAACCATGCATTTAAAACGGACATTTAACTTGAAATCATACTTCATGCCTTTTTGTGAAAATCTTCGAAAAAACCATTGTAAAATAAGTATTATATCAATATCATACTTCATATAGGCATGTTAAATGATCATGCATCACATAATATCACATATAGTATTTAAGGCATTTTAGAGTCACATTACAATGAGCACATTCCTTCTTTACAGTGAACTCCTCTTTTCTAAATTCCTTATTCCCACAAGTGACCCTATAGTGATACTTGGTGCAATGCATCACCTTAAGGCCACAAGGAAGTCATACATACAATCCTTTCAACTTAATATATACAACCATAGGACAATTTCATATACCAAGTCACATACTCCACATTAGGCATAGCGTAAGTCTTTACTCACTATCCTATTCTAAGTCTACTAGTGCAATGTACATGTGAATCCCCATAACGTCACACATACTTAGTAAGAGTATCATTCGACACAAGACTTAACATTCACTTCATAGAATAATATAGACAACATAGAAAAACTCATTCATGCCAAGCAAGACGTTTATCATATAGTCATTAAGACCATAATTGTGAATATGAGAACAAGATCACACTATATAGATTTATACTATGCACATCTTCATAACAAATAGACAAATACTACCATGCCATGCATAAAGACATAACCATAATATTGCACCTTAGAACACCTTCCTAGAACTACCTAAGGAGCTACTTGTGCAATGTCTAGGTGGGTTCATTACTTCTCCTATCCTAAGTAACCTTCCTTAGGTAATCCTAGTTAAGGTCATAGTCATTTACTTCCACTGTCCATTTTACTTTTGGGAAATTATAGCCTTAACTTACAATAAGACCATGGGTTCTACATGGAATTTGGTGTTGTAGAGACTTACACCAAGGGAAGGTGTTCTTACCTAGACAAGGTAGAACATTAACACATGATAGCATACTAAATGAAGTCACTTGGTAGATCCTATGTGGAAAGTATAGTTTATGGAACTAAGAGATGTACATGATCCCCTACATGCTCATTGTCATTGGAGCCTCATCTCCTGAGAAACCATGGGTGAATCTTCCTCAAGGAGAGTCAACACCTTATGAGGACCCAATGGTGATTCTTTCTCCACGGGAAGACAACACCTCTCATTTTCAAGTTCACTCAGTTCTAAGCAAAGTTCCCTTTATTGAAAAGACTTTATTAAATTATTTCATATAACATAATCTTAGGATATTGACTCCTTATATGCTTATAGCATATTCAAGCACCTACCTAGTTTTATGGTACTCTTGAGCACATCTTTCAAGGCCCCTCTATTGACTAGACTTCATACATGCGGTATATACATGTGAGTAACCCTCTCACATAACATAGTTAGACCACACATGTTTATAACATACTCAGGCATTCATATTCATGTACATAGGAGACCAAACCTAGGAACTATTTTGTCAAGGCACACATGTGCAATGGATAGACAAGGTACCATACCCTTGACCATACTAGTACACCTATAAAGGCATCGTATTTAATGGAATATATAACATGCTTCAGATATGTATACCTTACATGCATAGTAGTAGACATTTAGTTACTATGAGATTAACCTTTCATTAGAAACTATAAACCTTTACTACATTGTAAGCATGCATGTGAATGTGTGTACATTGGTCAACATGATCACATAAGGCTATCAACAACATATTTAGGAATCCACCCTCTTAAGAGTAGAATGCACAACTAAGCATAGACCACACAACATAATTTAGCATAAGAGACAAGCTAACTTCACAGTACATTCAAGACTCCAAACCTTATCTATTCACACATTTGCATAAGGGTAAATAGGTAAGGGTTTGTTAACCATTATAACTCATAAATGGCAGAACCTACACTTTACTCTAACATAGATATACACATTCTTATACAACAGCCATACAACCTAGATCACAACTAGAATAGTAAAGTAGGCATAAGTTTCACATAGTGTGATCATCATAACTACACACTCATAAAATATAAAGTTGACTTGAAGGACATAATCAACACATATATATGACAATAAACTAAACACTTCCACAATAAGTGTAGCATACCACACAATGCCATACCAGGCTTCACCAACTATCAATATTATAAGAAAAGTCAAGAGAAAGAGACATTCTCACTTATTAATCAACCCTTGATCACCATTGATCAAGACACACTTTTCATCATCAATTCATGTATATGAATTCGATAAATGTACTTTAATCATGAAAGAAACCATGTACAAGTCGCTAAAAGATCATACTAAAACCTAAGACAATACATAACTAATATACTAGAAGATTGAGAGCCATAGATCATAAACAAATTTCCTTAGTCTTGTTCATCCATCATATTTTATCAATAATATAAATTTTGGGTAGTATATAAATGTATATAACTTCATTACTGAATCATTCTTTATCTACCTTAGAATATAGATCACAACATATACTTTACTCTATCAAGTCTATAGGCTAAAAGAACCTAAATAAATCTTTGCCAATTCAATTGTTATCTATTCATATTGGATAAATTATACATAATTATCACCACACTACACATATAGGCAGTATATAAGACAATTCACCATGATCGAGTCACATAACAACCATCCTAACGTCAAGATCACAAGTTACTACATTATATACTAGCCTTATTCTAAACCTTCAAACTTGATACTCATGGATGATTTATAAAGCACTCATCATTAATACACATACTAGGCAGTAGATATAAGAATATTAACATGACTGAATCACAATTTGATATTCATGAGATCAAAATCATACAACCATACATAGGCTAAAGACGAGTTTATGAGAAAGCATGGGTTCATCATGGAATTAGATTAAAAATCACATAAAAATTAGTATATAATCATCAATACATTAATGTTATACCTTTGAAATCAATTTGAGAAAGAACCCATGGATATATTGAAGAAGAAGAGATTTAATCATGAAACTTCTTTGAAAACATTGAAGAGGACTTTCTAGATAAAAAATTAACAAGAGATGAAGGATCACCCTAAATTTTTTATATGAACAAACCACTAAAAATTTGTTAAGAACCCATGTAAATCCATCTACAAGATGAACTTGAACTTCATCTTCAATGGAGGTTTCTAAAAAGGACAGTTTGGGAGAGGGAGGTTTTGATTTTGAATGGAGGATTGGATATGGTATATTCACGTTTTTAACCGACCTAATATACTCAAAAATAAGTAAATAAATCTTCTAGGGTCAGGTTATCACGTAGGGCAAATTTCCCATTCACCCCATCATTAGGCAGTGTGCATGGACGTATCTGAAACCTGTATAGACGCCAACTATCGATGCCCCGTTAGCCTATGGACGAACCATTTGTTGCTTTTGTCGCTTGGTTCTTAGGCTTTTACATAGATGAGAATTCCCCAGGATAAGTTTCAACTATGTTATCTTAATGGGAAGTCTATGAATGCTTCATACGCGAGGATTGTATGTAAACTTCATATGTAGTATGTTATAGATCTATGTAAACTTAATATATAGTATGGACAATTTAAATTTCCGCAGTTTTGAACCTATGAAATGTAATTACGAATGCTAAGAGTCTACTCTTCGTCTTGTCTAAGGACAACCGCGCCCATAACGTCTAGCTGATGCTCCCGTTCGTGACAAACATGGTATCAGATCATGAGGTTAAATAAATCTTACGATTGATGCGTCATTGAACCACGTTCACATAGAGTCTTGTTCATGGGCTAGAAGCGCGCCACACTTATGAATGAAATACTATGTGATGCTTAGGAATTCTCCTTTATTGGTAATTTTGAAAATCGTGCCTTAAGATTTGAAACTATATGTATCTTCTTTCTTCTAATTCTTTTCTTGTTGATATAGGATATGACTACAAGACGTGCAACAAGAAGAGTGGAGAAATATTTGGCTAATGTGGGAGTTCCTCCCTAAGGCAACCATGCTCCTCCATAAGATAATCAAGTGTCTTCTCAAGAACAAGCTCTGGTCATTGTTCCACTTATGACTGATGGAGAGTTAATGTTGTCATTTTGACTTTGACTCAAGCCGTAACTAACTAAGCACAACAGGTAGCCACTCAAGATCAAGCAATGGCGGTCAAGACAATAGGGATGTTGGACCCTTTGTTTAACAAAATGCTAGCACCATGGCTTCCCTTTTATGGAAATTCACTATGATGAACCCTCCAATTTTCTTTGGGTCAAAAGTTAATGAAAATGCCCTAGACTTCATTAATATGGTCTGCAAGGTTTTCTATGATATGGGGTTGACTTCGAATGACAAGGCTGAGCTAGTTTCTTACCAACTCAAGGATGTAGCTCAAACATCGTACACCCAATGGAGATATAATAGGGCATTGATAGCTGGTCCTATCTATTGGGAAATGTCTAGGAGGGGTTTTATCAATCACTACTTTATTAAGCAGAAAAGGTAGGCCAAAGTGGAGGAGTTCTTCAACCTTTGTCACAGAGGTTTGACTGTGCAAGAATACTTCTTGAAATTTACCAAATTGTCCAAGAATGCTCCTTCCATTGTCTTTAACCCAAGGGATGAGATAAGTCACTTTTTGATAGGAGTGTCCGAGGATTTGGTTGAGGAGTGTTGTTCGGTAATTCTTCATGACAATATGGATATTTCTAGGTTGATGGTTCATGCTCAACAAGTTGAAGAAACTCCACTTATGAGGAGGAATGGGAGTATAAAAGGGAAAATGTTTATGAACTGGTACTTCTAATAGTAGGCTTGATATGCAAGACAAGCCTAGATTCAAAAAGAGGGTTTCTAACAAAGTTCCTTCAAACATTGAAAAGACCAACAAAGATAGGGTGTCTAACTCCAAGAATGGCTAGAAGTGGAATTTCAACAAGTTATAACTAACCATTTCCAATTGTGGTAAGAAACATTGGGGTGAATGTTTAGTGGGGATGGGAAATTGCTTTTGTGGTTTAAAAGAGGGTCACAAAGTTAAGAATTGCCCTAATATAAGGGGTTAAAAGAAGGAAAGTGGTCGAGTGCAATCAAGTGGTCTTAGTTTCGATCCTCTAAGGAGGAACAAAGCTAGTGAAATTTATGGAAATTAAGGAGAAGGCCGCTTTTAGACTCCCTCTAGAGGTAAACAAGAAGAGTCCCCAGATGTTGTCACTGGTATGTTACAAATCTTCTTTATAAATGTTTATGCTTTCTAGGTTCTACATTGTCATTTTTAACTCCTCTTGTAGATAAAAAGTTTTATGTTTTACCAAATATTTTAATTGAACCATTTTTGGTTACTACCCCAGTGGGTGACTCCCGTAGTGGCTAGAAGAGTCTTTAGGAGTTGTCCTATATCTTTGCCCAATAAAGTTACTTGGGTTGATATGGTAGAACTTTGTATGTTTGATTTTGATGTTATTTTTGGAATGGATTGGTTGCATGCTTGTTTTGCTTCTATAGATTGTCGTACTAGTGTTGTCAAAAGTCAATTTCCTAATGAACCCTTCTTAGAGTGGAAGTGGGGTAACTTAATTCCATGATATATTATAATTCTTGTCTAAAAGATTGTAAACATATCTCTAAAGTTTGTCTTTACCATATCGTAAGAGTCAAATACCTTGAGTCTAACATCCTCTTATTGAGTCGGTCCTCGTAGAAAGGGAATTTCTAGGAGTGTTTTTGGATGACTTTCTCAGAAATCCTCGTGAATGGGAAATGTATTTTGGTATTGACTTATTACCGGATACAAATCCCATTTCAATACCTCCTTATCGGATGGCTACGGCAGAATTAAAAGAGTTAAAGTTCTAACTTAAAGACTTGTTAGATAAGAGTTTCATTTAATCTAGTATTTCACTACAGAGAGATCCGATGTTGTTTCTTAAGAAGAAGGATGGGTCCTTTAGGATTTGTATTGATTATCCCCAACTCAATATAGTCACCATTACTTACAAGTATCTCTCCATTGGATTGACGACATTTTTGATCAAATGAAAGGGGTAAGATGCTTTTAAAAGACTGACTTGAGATCAAGGTATCACCAACTTAGGGTGACAGGTGAGGATGTAGCAAAACAACATTTCAAACTAGATATGGGCACTATGAGTTTTTAGTGATGTTGGTTGGTCTCACGAATGCCCTTGCATTTTTTATGGACCTAATGAAGAGGGTGTTCGGAAACTACATAGATTCCTTTGTGACCGTCTTTATTGATGATATCTTGGTGTATTTAAAAAATGAGGGTGATCCTATGGGTCATTTGGGAGTTCTATTATAAGTCCTTAAAGAACACCAATTATTTTCCAAGTATAGAATATGTGAGTTTAGGTTGAGATCGGTGGCGTTTCTTTTCAATATCATCTCCAGTAAGGGTATTAAAATGGATCCCAAAAAAAATCGAGGCGGTTAAGAATTGGCCTAGAACATTGACTCGAACCGACATTAGAAGTTTCATGGGTTTAGCCAGGTACTATAGGAGTTCTATGGATGGTTTTGCGTCCATGGCCTCTTCTTTGACTACCTTTACCCAAAAGAGTGTGAAATTTGAGTGGTCAGATGCATGTAAAAGAATCTTCTTAATTTTGAAAGATAGGCTTACCTCTACTCCTATGTTGACTTCACCAAAGGGTACCAAGGGTTTTGTGGTATATTATGATGCATCCTGAGTGGGTTTGGGGTGTGTTCTTATGCAACATCGGAAGTTAATAGCTTATGCATCTAGACAACTCAAGTTACATGAGAAGAATTATTCTACTCATAATCTTCAACCAGCGTTTGTAGTGTTTGCATAGAAAATATCGAGACATTACTTGTATAGTGTTCATGTAGATGTGTATATCGACCATAAGAGTTTTAATCTATTTACCCAAAATGAGTTGAATCTTTGTCAAAGAAGATGGTTGGAATTTTTGAAAGATTACAACATGAGTGTTCTCTCTGGTTGCAAATGATTTGAGTCGTATGAACATGGGTAGTGTATCTCGTGTGGAAAAAGGGAAGAAAGACCTAGTGAAAGAGGTTCATAGGTTGGCTAGATTGGGTGTTCGGTTGGAAGATTCCTCCAATGGTATTTTTTGGTCCATAACAACTTCAAGTCATCCTTAGTGGTTGAAGGTAAGTCTAAACAACATCTTCATACACTATTGATAGAGTTGAAGAAATTGGTACTTAATAAGTTGAATGAGTCATGTTCCCAAGAGGGGGATGGTGTGATAAGGTACCAAAAAAGATTATGTGTACCAGATGTTGACTATTTGCGGAATAGGGTGTTATATAAATCTCATTGTTCCCGATATTCCATTCATTCGTGTTCCACCAAAATGTATCGTTAACTTAGAGAAGTATATTGGTGGGATGCCCTAAAGAGGGACATAGAGGAGTTTGTATCCAATTTTCCAAATTTCCAAAAAGTGAAAGCCAAGCATCAAAAGCCTAGTGTTCTAATTCATGAAATCCGGTTAGTTGATTTGAGATTGGTAAGTCTTCACTCCTCGGTTTCAAAATATTCTATGAAGCCATGGAGAAGGTTTGTGTGATTAGGGAGATATTGAAATCATCCTATAGTCGGCAAAAATCCTATTCAAATAATAAGAGAAAAGATGTGGAATTCAAAATAGGCAATAAGGATCTCACAGATGAAAGTTGTGATGAGATTCTGTAAAAAGGGGAAGTCAAGTACCCGCTATGTACGCCCCTATGAGGTTTTGCAAAGAGTCGGAAATGTAGCATATGAGTTGAGACTACCTAGTGAATTAGCTTCGGTTCATCTGATATTTCATGTTTCCATTCTTAAGAAGTTCATTGGTGATCCCGTGTCCATACTTCCTATTGAAGGAATAGGTGTGGATGAGAAACTTTCCTAGGAAGATGTTTTGGTAGAGATTCTTGATAGGAAATTTAAGAAGTTGAGGAACAAGGAGGTGGCCTGCGTAAAGGTGTTAGGAGAAACCACCTAGTTGAGGGCGCAACATGATAGGCCGAGGACGACATGAAATCTCATTTTCCTCATCTTTTTCCTAACTAAGGTTAAATTTTTCTAATAATAAAGAAAATAATGAATAAATTGGGATTTCACTTGTTTTTAAAAAATATGCATAATTGTGGTAAAAGGTTTGTGCTAAAATGAGTGTTCATGTGAAAATGCTCTTTTGTTTGATTTGCACTTACTTGTGTATTTGCTGTATTGTTGCCTTTGTGAAATATTATTGATCATGTTAGTGTAATATAAGAAGTTTTGGCACAAGTGACTTGATCATTATGTTGAGCTCATATTGATTTTGAGAAGAAAACTCCTCATTTTGTGATGTTGAGCTCTTATCGGTGGTAATTTGTTTTTTAAGATGATATATGTAAATAACATGTTGTTATGTTTATTGGAGTTGTAGCTTATGTTTTTATATGTTGGTGTTGATTGGGTTGCTAGTATTGAGCCTATCCTTTCCCTACAAAAGATTTTAGTGTCATTCGAGGACGAATGTTCCTATCTCCAGAAGTGTAACACATACTGTAGAACCTCACATATTGAACAAAGACTTGTAACACTGTTTTAAGACCTAAAATAATCAATATAAGTCATTTAGGAAGTTTTGGAGTCAACATTTTATAACGTCCATGACGTCTGGTGAATTGTGAAATAGAGGTTAGTATGCCTTGGTATGTGTCATGGGTTTTGAAGAACAGAAATTCCATAAAATGAGGTAGAAAGGTGTTAAACATTTATTAGAATACGTTTAGGGTTGAAATGTTTGAGTATGACTCCCCAAGGACAATCCTAAGGGTCCTTTAGGAGGATCCTTTCAAAACGACAAAAAGTTGTCAAATGACAATGGCAATCGATGAGCCAAGACGACGGAGCATCATCTAGATGATGGGGCGTCGATCGCACCATCGCCCCATACTTAGTCATTTTTTGAAAATGGCCAAGATAATAAGGTCTTTGACATAATTGACGGATGTGCAGGACGGTGGATGCAAGGGGTCATCGATTGACCTACGAACCGTAGGTTTGGGTATCGTAAGTCAGGTCTGGTTTTGCTTTGACGTTTTAAGTGGGGTTATTCTAATTAGTTAATTGGTAAGTCTGTTAACTCAGAGTTAGGGGAGATTTAATTAATTGAAGTAAGTGACTATATATGGACCTAAACCTAATTAAAATAACCCAACACCTCTAATTCAAAAAACTCAAATCCTCCACCTTCTCTATACTTTTTGTTTTTCCAAAGAAGACTCCATAGAAGACCAAGGTCAAAGGGCTTAGGGCTGCGAGAACTTCACCTTTTCTCCATCAATCTTCAAAGAATTTAACAAGGTATGGAAGATCTTCACCTTCGTGGCTCCTTTCCCTAAAGTGTTCTTTCAAAATGATTTTAAAAAGTTGATAAAAACATTGGTTTCATTCCTAATCCAAAATTTATCTTTCAATTATTCTGTTCTTAGTTTATTTTTACTGTTATGGATATAATGTGACTGATTATTGGTGAACTAGGGTTGTTTTTCATGCAGAACATATTTAGATAAAAGAGATCATGAATTGACCATATTTCATTAACCTTAGGTTATGAATTTATGTTGACTTGAATAGTAATGATGCTATTGACTTAGTTCTTGTATTAATTTACTATTATATGATGTAATTAAGTCTATTAATGGATGAATATAGTATGTTAATTGTAAGGCCATGGAAGAAGGCTTGTTAAGGTAAATTGGTATGACCTGTGATCATGAACTCTTACTTCAATTGTGATGGATTGTACTTGATGATGAGGTTCAATTGAAGTATTTATTTTTATTAGATTATATAGGTGATGGTATGATTAATATAACTGAAATGTCATGATTATATGGATTGTGAGATATGATTAATGTATGATGATATAAGGTTGACTATGGATGAATTATATGCCTTACAATGATATGATGATAATAATGTGTCAATATCACATATGAGGGTTGTATGACCGGAATCTATACCCCCTACGAGACCGGCGTAGTTGACCTCTCAGAGGTCGTAGATAATCCTATATGCATCATCTTACTAATCTATGTTAATTTTAGTGGAAAATTTGAAATTTTTGTTTTCTTAATTCATGCGAAACATATTATATTTAAAATCATAGGCTTTCACAAATCAACCATCTAATATAGAGATAATCAAATGAAAGAAGTAGTTCATAATTGCATTAACGTTTTCATGCCAAAACGGCATAAATAAAAAGTCTGAAATATAATGGGAAATGAACACTAGTGGAACATGCTCTACTAGATAAAGCCTACATCTAAGATATATAATAGCGGTGGACATCCTAAAAAGCATGAGGTCCTACCAAGTACGGATGTAAGCTCTACATCTAGATAGCTGCAACGTCCTACATAAGCTCTAACGTCTACCTGACCTTGAACCTAAAAGTAGATATTGTATGGTATTAGCTCTAACGTCTACCTGACCTCTACATCAAGCACACACCAAGGACATGCATGAGTAAGAATAGATATTTCCTAACAATATGATTTATGAAAAGTCAAGTCAATAGACTTGCCAAATTTGGTTTAGGAAAATCAGTGGACCTATAAAAATATGGATTGGGAAAGTCATGCCATGAGAGTAACATGCGTCATCATACGTATCATATTGCACACAACACATAACGTCTTACACATAGTACATCACATAATGCATATAGCATATAACATCATTCATATCATTCGTTCATACGCCATGAGACTGTGGAATCATGTACTTGACATCAAGACTTTCCAAAAATGAGGGCTCAACATATGGGACCTCAATTAGTAAGCCTTCTTTAGCAAACAAAGAGTCTACTTCATTCATTCATACACACTTCACCTTATACATTCTTAATCCAGTGTAAACACCAGCTACACCTAAGTTGTAGTTTAAGACTTTCATCGGGTTCGCTGTGCAATGATCGAGACTGACCTAGTGTCATTATTTCAGTCTAGATAACCTAATTATTATCCTATCCTAACACCTTTGGTATCATTAATTTCATTATGTGCATCATCTGAGCTGACCTTATTTATTCTTTGGGAACTTTAACTTTAACCGACATAGATTATATGAGCGTCATGAAATTCAGTGTCTGCCCCATACCGAAAAGAGGTGGAATCACCGGCCAAAGTTACCCGAAATATGCTAGCGTATATAGGGGAATGAACCTTGCTAGATCCCTATATTGGCAGTATAGGTTCAAAAACTAGGGGATATAAGGAGACCTATACCTAGGCATGCCGCAAAGTCATATATCATGAGAGTTACGTGAACCTCCACCCTTTCTGAAAGAAGGAATCACCGCTCATAGCTAGTTTATCAGTGCTCAGTATAAATTTCCATTACATTCAACTCATACATCATCGAAACTGGATTCTAGTATGAGGATATCATTTCTTAATAGATAATTTCTTATCTCATCATTAGTATTAAGTATATATGAATATCAATAATTTCGTTAGAGTGTTCATAGAGACTGGTCTCTTTATTAGTTCTACACTCTTATAGGTGAGTACATTTTGGTAACATTTATTTTGACTAATTTGAGATTTCTATCATCTTTCACATTAGCCTCTTATCATGTTGTCACCACATACATTAAAATTAACACATTTTCTCTTCATAATTACTAACCCTTTATTATGTGAATGTTCATTTCATTATATGTCAATGCACTAGGCAATTTAGTGTGTTTCACACTCTTACTTAATTCTCATAGGGTTTCATCATTTCATTGCATACATCTTAGGTTCACTTACTCTAAACGTATTCTAGACTTACGGGTCTATACATACAAGCCATGATGCGTCATTCATAGTTCGTTAAAGTGATTCATATCTTCCTAAGATTATGTGGTGCAAAGACTTATGCATCTTGTATGTATGCCAAGATCTCGATTTCGATCTATTTGGGCAACATTACTTTGAACATTTATTCATATATAACTTATTCATATATGACTTATGTATCAGTACGGAGTTTAGGCAAGGGACCCCGGTTTCGAATCCCTTGGTTAACTGTAACGACCTGTTTAGTCGTTTTGAGCAACAGACTTTAATTCTGGAAAAACTGGCAGAAGTGACGAACCCCACGATGGACCGTCAAGGGCACGACGGACCGTCGCAGGGTCTCGTTTCAAAAGACTTAGAGAATCTGAAATTGGGTACTAAAAATCGACTCTCTGAACTTTGTGACGGAATGGCAGGACGGACCGTCACAGGTGTGACGGACCGTCACAGACCCTTGGTGGAAATTTGGGTCTCTGAACTCTACGACGACCTGCAGGACGGACCGTCGCAGGCATGACGGCCCATCACAGTTTGCATAATCCTAGTTGGAGTGGGATTTCTGGTTAAGTTTTAAGGGACGTTTTTGACTATTCTTGCCTTAATTATAAAGTTCGTGGGTTTATATTAATAACTCGAATTCTTGGGGGTTAAAAGAGGTAACCCTAAGTTAATTAGTGGGGTATTATTGCCATCTTTTATTCTTAATTATATACTAATTAGGGTAAAAGAAAGAGGGTTTGAATAAGAAAATAGAAAGAACAAGAAGGGAGAGAGAGAAACGATCGAGAAGAAGAGGAAAACACCAAGCTTTGAGGATTAACTTGCTTGATTTCAATTCTTCGGTGGAGGTAGGTTATGGTTTTCATGCTATTCGTAGTAAACTCTTAATAGTAAATGATATGTGTTAGTAGTATTGTAAACCCTTCTATATGCTTAATTGTATGCTTGCATGAATGATGTGATTATGTAATTATGAATAAATGAGCATGATGAAGCTATTGAATCCCAAATCTTGAAAAGAAACCCTAATCTACTTTGTTAATGATGATGCCTTGGTATAAAAGAAGGCTTGATGAATGAAAGTAGTGAGATTAGGGGATTGGGTGCCACGTTCCGGTACCAGGATAGAATATGAGGATCAGAGTGTCACGTTCCGACACATGGATAGAAGATGGATCGGGTGCCACGTTCCGGTACCAGGATAGAATATGAGGATCGGAGTGTCACGTTCCGACACCAGGATAGAATATGGATCGGGTGCCACGTTCCGGTACCAGGATAGTATATGAGGATCGGAGTGTCACGTACCGAAACGAGGGGAATAAAGATAAAGAATCTTGAAAGATATTAATATACAACATCTAATAAACTTAATTCCCAAACGAGTATGGTATTGAGGCTTGAGCCCTCATGGATGAACTTGATGGTACTTATTGATGATTATAGTACTTGTTGTTGCTACATGTTGAGTTTTATAGTTGATTTATGATATTACTTGATATATACTGTTCTCTATTTTTAGTTGACCGATGATATCTACTCAGTACCCGTGTTTTGTACTGACCCCTACTTTTATTGTTTTCTTCTTATTTATTTGTGGAGTGTAGCAAACGTGCCGTCATCTTCGACTCAACAGTAATTCAAGCCAGTCTTACTACATTGGAAATTCAGGGTGAGCTAACGCTTCTAGCTTGGACTGGATCTTCTTCTTCAAGTCATGATGCCTTGAACTTCCGGCATGGACTAGCTTTTTATGTACTTTTAGCTTCTTAGAATACTCTTAGTTTAGTAATTTGATTATAGATGTTCTTGTGATGATGACTTACAGATTCTGGGGATAATGATAAGTTTTTGAGTTATAGAAATTGATTATTGATTTTACTTATGAGTTTAAGTCTTCCGCATTACTTTCTGTTTATATTATATTGAAATGTTAAGTTTTAGATTGGTTGGATCGCTCACATAGGAGGGTAAGTGTGGGTGCCAGTCGCGGCTCGGATTTGGGTCGTGACATTAACACTTACATTTTTTTAGTTTATTATATTTTGATCCAGAGAACCCAGTTTCGAATACCTTGGTTAACATTTATATTTTCTTAGTTTATTATATTTTTCCTTATTTTTATTTCTTTTTTATTCGTTTGTCTTGGGACGAAGGGTTGTGGGATCAATCCCCCACAACCTCATTTCTTTTAGTTTCTTTTTCCCTGACTTTTTTGGAGTTGACCTTTAGGGTATGAGATTGAATCCCCACATCCTCACTTTATTTTTCTCTTTATGTCCCTTTTAATCAGCATTGAGGTCATGGGTTCAATTGCCACACGCCTCAGCCTTTATTTTATTTTAATTCAAGTCTTATCAAGCAGTTGTGGGTTCAAATACCACTCCTCTCTTTTTTTAATTTCATAGTTTCATTTTCCAGTCAAGGTCACGGTTCGAATCCCCCTTACCTTATTCTTTTAACTTACATTATTCTATGATTTTTAACAAGGTAAGGTCACAGGTTCAATCCTCAGTGAACTCACTTATTTAATTCATTATTCATAGCATTTTAAACCTCTTTAGCTTTACTGAAACTCATTAATATGTAGCTGGAAAGTTTTATAGTTTTTCAGCATCTTTTCAATCAACGTTAAAAGTTAGTTCTTAGGATAATTCATGGTTTATTCAGAACGTCTTAGGTGAATTGTCATGGATTCATTTTGCCAAGAGTTACTCATTCAAATAAGACACATTACACTTCACGTGAACATCACGATTTACCTAAGTGTGTTTACGTAAAAATTCAACCATAACATATCATTTTTGAACCTCAAACCGAAGGTAATGGTCACGACTAAATTTGCACACACACACACATATTTTTGAAAAACATAGGTTGTCATTAATAAAATGCCAAACACACATTCATGAACATATTAATAATGAAAACACATTACAACCTAATATCTACCAGCAAACATACCCAACCTACGAAATATTGGGAGATAGTGATAAGGACATGCAACAACGAAACAATCCTAGTTTTCGAATTAGAATTTGTTGAATCTTAAGAGTCTCTTGGGAAAGGGACCAAGAGTAAGAAAAAATCATACATTTTATGTGGCTCAAATATTGACTTGTTTCCTAAAACCTTCTCCAGAAATAACGTCCAAATCCCCTGAACTTCAACACCAAATCAACGAAATAATCCTCCCTTTTGCCTAACATTTTTTAACAGCTTGTTTTTCATATATTTTTGTGTATGTTCTTCAAGTGCAAAAAACATTAGTAATTTTTCTTCTTAAGTATTTTTTCTTGGTAGAGAAACATGATGAAAGAAGAGAGAATGATCGTGAAAGTGAGGTATTGACGTGAGAAGGTGAAACTTCAAAAGTAGTTTAGGCTTAGGTAAGGACTTAGTCAAACTAGGAATCATTCATCCCTTTAAAAAATATAATTTTCCTTTTTATTACATCAGATAATAAATATTAATTAATTAAGTTAATTTACCAATTCAAATAAAAACAATTTAAATAATTGCTTCAACCTATCTTCGAACCCGGGTGGAGCAAGACTAAACTCAAAGGCCAATTTTTGGCCCTCTCTCCCAAAAATGGCCCTCCACCTTATTAATTAAATAATTAATTACATATTTAGGGAAATTAAGATACTACCCTTTGAATGGGAAAAGATCATTTGCCCCTAGACCCTCCAAACTTATGATTTCCCCTTTTTATGTCCGATAAAGACTCATCCGGGTAAATATTCAAAATCGGGAGTCCTACTTAAATAAAACAAAACTTTACTACCTCAAATAACTCCCGAATTTAGTTGGCTTGGCTTTCACAAGGGTTCAAAGGTCTCTGGTTCTACGCGCATCACTCAGTGTGAACCCGATCTAATCGTAGGCACTCTAGACACATTAAGCATTACTTAGCATATCCATTTTTTTAGGGTTGTTACAATTCCTAATGAGATAATGTTATTATGTAAAAGGGGTTAGTATCCTATGACCTATAGAGAAATATGATGATTAATAAAGGCTTAAAGACATTTTAAAAAATGACTTTAGCTTAGTACCGAGTAAACTTTACAATGAGAGGTGTTGACTCCCCATATAAGGGAGATTCACAAAGTAATCTCATGACTAGAGGGATACATTTGCTAATGGGAATATATAGGGTTCAATGCATATACCATATTTCCTTAGGTATGTTTCCTCCATATGAATAATAGCTAGTGGATCCACCTAGAATGCTACGTTAATGTTTTTGGTACTACCTTTTCAAGTACTGCACCTTCTTTCATTGTAGGTTTTCATGACACCAGATTCCACATTTAGCGCATGATATCTATGTAGTTTAAGTCAATTGATCCCGAAAGTAAAGTGAAGTAATGAATGAACACTAACTAGGGTGACTTAAGGGGTTTGACTTAGTCTAGGTAGGGGTATGGGGCTCTACATACACATTGCACTAGTTAGCTTTGAGGGAAGTCCTAAGAGGTTGTTCCTGTGATCTTATAATGTAAATAATATATGTATATGTGGAATTTTCATGTTGATGATCTATGTGATGTTAATATCAATTATGAACATGTTCTTGGTCTATATTGTTCAATATGATTATGACTACTTATACTTACATGTTATATGAAGTTGTACATTACTTGTGATTTCATATTCGATTTACTTGGTTGAGTGAGATTATGGGACTTAACTTGATCGTTGCACTTGTAAGCTTGGTAATGTATAATGGTAATGTCCATGCCCATGTTGTGCTGTTATGAACTTATATACATTCTTTATTATGGTATAACATTATGTTAGGTTATGTGCATTTATATGCTAATACACATGTTGGCTTCCTTTTCTTGATGATATTAGTCTTGTATTGTACTGATAAATATGTTCTCATTTGTTCATATGTGTTCTTGATTATGCATAAAGGTTTTTAAAAGTAAATTATCGTGTTTTAAACAAATGTCCCTTTAATCATTTTTCATTGTTTTATGTGAATATGTTTCCATACTTAGTACAAGAAATATATCTATGTTTTCTAAAAACTTGTAGGTTCTGGCCATTGAATTTCTAGAAGGCCTATTGAAGAAGTCTTGGACTCTTTTCTCCAACTGTTGGTAGGTCTTCTTGTTTGGGGAGGTTACCTATTTCTGCATTCTATCTTTGAAGTTGTATTGTCATAAATACATTTTTCATTTCCTTTATGATTTGGATATTGATGTAAGCCTATATTTTCATGATAATTTTGTATTGCCTATGTCCAAGATCCGTACAACCTTGCACCTCACATTTATCAAGTCGCACAACCATAGTTGGCATCACAACCAACCTTTTTCTCTCTCTCAACCCTTGAAACAACAGCTCTAAAAAAAGGGGTGGATCAAAACCTACGGATATACACGTAAGGAATAAGAGTAATAAATTATAGCGGTAAACTCGATGGAGTGACTTGAAGAATGAAGAAGTGAAGCTTTCTATGCACCCAATATGTAATACCTCTAAAATGACATAAGTGTAATTAGAAACTAAAATGTTTTTCATGAGGTTATAAGGTCCTAAAATGTTTAATAATGTGGTGATGAGGCAGTTTCTAATGAATTAGGTGAATTGGAAGTGAAACGTCAAGGGATGACCAAGACGTTAGACAACTAGTCACCTATATGCTTTATGTTTATTTGTGTTCTTATATGTGTGATTCATTAGATTAGGGGTATTTATGATTTATAATAGTATGTATATTAATTATGTTGAATTTCATAATGTTTGGTGGTCAAATGTCTAATAACGTCCGTAACGTTTGAAAGGTTTACCTTGAAAAAAACTTGTGTGTCTTAGTAAGTTTCTTCAAGTTTAACGTGTTCGTTTTGAATAAGATTGATGTTGTAGGTTCTAAAATTTTATATGAGCATATTCAATTTGAAAATGTTTGGGGAAAAATCCCTAGGACCAACCAAGGGTCCTTGAGGAATGACCCATCAAAGGTAGCCTATACTGCCTAAGGCAGTCCCACCTACGTATCGCTATCGACGACCACTAGTTTAATTGACACCCCGTAGTGCAGGGATTAGGTCAACACGTAGGGGCGGGAGAATGTATTATCAAGGAACAGTGTATTACCAAAAGTACGGACCAACAGGATTGTCCGTTTGATGGGAGACGATCCTCGATTGCCGAAGCATCGATGGTGCCTGCAATTTCGCAACTTACTATTAAATGTAAGGGTGAATTGATAAATTCACCCAACGACCAAATAATTAATAGGGATGTTTTATAAGGGTAAACTAGGTATTTTAAGAGGTTTTATAAGTTCTAAACACTTAAATGATTCATTCTTCTAAAATTAAAACCGAAAACCTCTAAAGAGCTCTTTGGAACTCTATTGAAGCTAGAAAGGATATTGAAACTTGAAGGTCCATTTCTCCACAAATTTATCTAAATTTTCTTGTAATAACATCATTGAACATATGGTTCTTCATCATGGAATAACTTTTCATCAAGGAGCCAAAATTCAAAGAGTTTTGTAAAGTCTTTTAAAGATGAACTTGTCCGATTTTGTGATCAATCAATGGGTTCTTGCATTAAATGTTTTGAATAATTTTTTATTGATTTAGTTGTTGTTATTTAGATGATTTTAACTTGAAAACTATATGAACACATGTAATTCAAGTAAAATTTTTGACTACTTTGTGGGTGAATTAACAATGTTTTAATGCTTATGAATTCTACTGTAGACTTTATTGGGCTATTGAATGATGTAAGAATTGTATTGTAATGATATATAGTCTGTCTAATATTGATAACTATATATTGGATGGATTTATACTCATTGAGTATTATTACTTTTTAATTGAACAAATTAACATGGCCATGGGTAAGGGAATTTTGTAATTTAATGGATGATTTAACTATGGATTAATGTGGTAAGAGTGGATTGGTGTTACGCTGCCCTAATTCAATTAATTTTATATGATGGATGTATTTATTTACGTTGTTATTGGTATGGTTCACTTATGGTTGCGGTGCTATGTGTGTTACTTGTGAATTATGTGGCCTCATCGGCATTACTTTATGAATTATGATGATCATGTCCTTGTGGGAAATACTTGGTATATTATGATGATTTGTACATTGATATATGTGAAGTATGATCATATCACTGTACTTGTGAGTAATGTGAAAGTATGTGTTCTTGTATTGAAATTTGGTGATCATGTTAGACTATGACGATGTCATCATTTGTGTAGTCTTAGAGTTGATGCATGATTCTCCTAATTGGATATACGAGTATTGTAATAGTTATGATGATGTTCATATAGTAGTATGTAGGGTGACCTAAAGTTTACTTGGTTGTTCTTATGTGCTACTTGAGAGATATGTTATATGTGATAAGGTAAAGTCTGTTGTGTGTTATTTTTGTAGACTTGTGTCCCTTACTTGATGCATGTATAATGATAATATGAGTTCTTGACTTAGGATAATAAAGACTCTTAGTCTTGTACGTATGAATGATATGTGACCTTGAATATTGATAAGGAGGTCCTTTATGTGGAACCTTCAACCTATTTGTAAGGTTATGATATCCTTGAGTCGAAATTTGTAATGGTTTCCTTCTTATGTGAATGGTGCACTTAAGGTTGGTTGGAAGGAATGGCATGAAATCATCCGTAGTAAAATCATTAAGCTATCATTTTCGCCATTCAAATGAATCCTTAGGGGACCTCTTTGGTAGGGTGAATGTGATTGGGTTGTGAACTTATCGTGGAACCTCTTCAAGTACTCCTTTAAGAAAATACTCTATGAAAACAAAGGCTACCACCAAGTGAGTATGGTAAAAGGAGTAGCTCTAGTTATTCATGAATCTAGAGTACAAAGAAACCCTTCATAATCCTTAACCATATGCCTACATGGGTGTGTCCAAGTTCTACCATTGGCAAGTATAACACCCTCCATCGGAGAAGGTTACATCTACGGATTCCATGCCTAGATACCATGGCCTATGCCTGTTATTGCCTATTCTTATCATATGGGATACATCAGTAGTGATTAAAAACTTCTATGCGTTTTAGTTGGTGGTATGGGACGCTATCTTGACATTGCACGATAGGCTTTGATGATGTTAGTAAGTGAGTCCCTAGATCTTCTCCAAGACCATTACTTGAATGTCCTTAAATGTTGAATACATCTTAAATGAACTAATGAAGATGATGACTTAAGTTAGAAAGCATGTTAGATTAGTCAGTACTTAACTAGAGTAGTTAAGGGTTGTCTGCTTAAGGTGTGAATGGGGAAATACAAATGTCCACTTCATATTTTACCTAGGGAAGTCTTAAGAAAGACTCTATATAGGGAAATTGGTTGATACATTAGACATGATACAAACATAAGTTGCCTTTTTATGGATTATTTAGGTAATCTTGTAGAGGTCAAGTATGGGCATTCTTTTCTTGAGTTACTTGGGTAAAGGAGAATGTCATATTGTTTGTATGTTATTGTGTTAAGTGAGAATTATCTTATTCTAGGTAATATTAAGGTTCTCTTAAGTGTGTGTGAATGGATTGTATGGGCGGTCGCTTTAAAACCCATTCAAGTGAACCTACGAATCACCTTTGATAGGAGGATCTCATGTTGATGTGTTTGGTGTATTGTAAGTATATTTATCTCTATATAGGTAATCTTAAGGATCATTTAGGTATGTTTAGAGAGGATTTAGGGGCTGTCTCTTTTCGTCGTACTTATGTGAGTCCTAGGATAGGTTTTAATGAGAAGGTTGTATGTTTAAAAGCATTCACTTTAAAGTTGAAGAGCTTCATTGTAACAGTGGATCAATTCAGTGTAACAATAACATAGTTCACTGTAATATCCTTAAATTATTATACAATGTTTAAGTTTTATCTTATGTGTTTCTATAGTGTTAAATGTTATTCTTATGCTTATATTGTGATGTATAAATAAAAAGATGCATATTTCCAATAAATGTCTATTTTCATGATTTTATGCATTATGCCATACTTAGTACAAGTGTTTGTACTAAATCTAATCCTTTTATATATCTCTAATGTAATTCATTGGTTAAGGGAATTTCGGGAGTGAAGATTTAATTATAGGATTTTTCAATCAAGTTTTAAGTATGTCCTCATTTGACTTGTGGGCATAAATGTCTTTTGATTTCTTATTTCAAAATATTGTTATAGACTTAGTAGTACTATATTTTGATGTATGGGACATGTCTTAAGTATTCTTTAGTGAAGGATTTGATGATATGAGACTTAGTATTTCATATGGATTAGATATGAAAGAGTATTTTTGAAAGACTATTTGAATGTCATGAAAATATTTAAATCCGCACTAGTTTTCATATGTGTATATGCGATGAACTTTACGAAAGGGCTTGTACCAGACCTCTGAGAGGTCAAGTACGTTGTGCCACAGTATAAGAATGCCTTATATACAAGGGTATAGGTGCGGGTCATAAAACAATATCCTCCTATTCATACTATGATGCGCTTCACTTTATGAACAACCAAGCACCATCCTATAACGTTATGCTTTGATACAAAAATTTTCATGACCCGAGAGCACCCCAGTCTCAGAGGTCTACAAAAAGCCACATGAATCATTCATTGCGTACGATACTTAAAAATAGAAAAGACTTTAAAAGTTTCTTCACAATCGAAGAATACTTTCATTAATAATAAAAGGAAAGACTATAAAACGTCTAGCTTTACAATATGTCTCATAAAACCAACAAATAACATTTTGGCGTAAAACATTTGGGACTAAGCCCGTACAACACTTAAAATAATGACTAAAAGTTCATAAAAGAACATGTGGGATCTTGTCCTCAAATCTATCAGGATTCTCCATAACATGATCTTAAACCCTTAGAAACCTATGTATTACTCATAGCATACCAAACTTCAAATCCCTACACTTTTGTTAGAAGGGTAAAACAAGGGGGTAGCACAATTAAGCACTAAGTATGGAAACGATTCAAAAACATGCAAAAAGGGACATTTAGTATACCAACATGCTTTCATGATATTTTCTTAAAAACATTCATTATAAGAGGTTAAGTGATACAATATAAGTCAAAATTCCCTTATAAGACATATTCAACTAACATCAACATATAGCACTTAATACAATAATCATCAAGTAATCATTCATCATTTAGACTCCCTACCTAAGGTTTCTCTAAGACCCACCAGAGTATGACATGAAAGGAACAACCATACAACCTTTTCAAGCACACCTAAGTATTCCTCAAAGCCACCCTAAATAGGAACCTTTCTATTCGACATACTATCACTAGGACAACATGCATTAGTTAAGTCATTTAGAAGTTAATAATACAATTAGGGTACTTCACATAATGGTCTTGGAAGATCTAGGGAATTGAATTTAGCATTTTACCATTATATTACCTAAAATTCATAGTACCTATTCAGTAACTATAATGCACATCCTACATGATGACAGTAGTCATTACCCGACATAGACAAAACTAGATAGGTATGGAAGCCGGTTTCAATAGACCCCACACCGTGGAAGGTGTTCCACTTTCCAATTTATATCTAGGACACAACACATTTAGGCACATGGTTTAAGGGATATCAAAAACATATTAGTAGTCTAGTCTCATACTCAAGTAGAGCTACATCCTTAAGCATATCAACTTGGTGCTTTAACTTTGTTCTTAAAGAGTAAGTTCATTCACGTATGTGTATTAAAGAAGGTACTGTCACTAAGCCTATAAACTAATAATACAAGGTCTACCAATCAATGTTTATGTACAAGCCTCTTAGCTATCATTCATTGCATACGTATGAGAGGTAGTGCAAAATTAAAACTTTTCATAACACAATAAAAGAAACTCCTTCATAAAAAGGAATGGAACAAAGTCTCATCATGACAAGAAAACTTAGACACATCTTACAATCATAGGGTCACGACCCGTTACATTGAAAGAAACATACTATGTCTTTTACAAGTCTTTAATGAAAGAAAATTAAAGAAACATAGTCTATATCATCAAACATATGAGGATATACAATTCTTGAGAGAACACTACTTCCCAAGCCTAACCTTCTAAGAACCTTCACTTTCTTTCTACTTATACTTTTGAAATATAGAAGATTATATTTTTAGTAAAAACAATGTACTAAGTATGACATTATGCAAAAACATTCTAAAGAATAAATTTTTCTTAAAACATACTTTGGATACTATTTTTGTAAAACCTTCATGAATCAAGTGTACAAGAGATCATATAAATCATAATTTAATATACAAGGTAAAAATTTAATGATTCTTCACAGATAGTCACATTCTTCACGTAACCCATTTATCAGACTTTCATATCAAAAATTATACTAAGACTCACCTAGGTAACTATAACACTCCGAAACTTCAAGACCTAATCTAGATTCTCACATGAGTATCCAGAATTTGAAACACTATTATAATACATAAAATAATGTTTATAAACATTATAGGAACTTTTAGAGTCAAGATATAAAGAAATGTCCATGCGTATGGAGACTAGTGAAATAGGTGCTAGTGTGCCTTAGCCTATTTTACATGGTTTTAGGAGTCTAAATGTGATGAAATTTTGTGGAAAAATGTTCAAACTAATTTGTAGTGTGTTTAGGTTCAAAATTTGTAGGTATAACTCCCCAAGGACCACCCTAGGGGTCCTTGAGGATGACCCTTCCAAATTGACCAAAACTGTCATTTTAGGTAGTATCCATCGACGTGTCAATCAACGAGCCATCTATTGGAAAATTCTCCATCGATGGATCTTTTATTGAAAACATAGATAAATTATTTAAAAAGTTATAGGAAATAGTTCCTTACAATATCGATGGAGGTGTAGTATGGTGGGGGAAACAAGTCTTGACTGACCTACAGATCGTAGGTTGGGGTCAGGTCTGTAATTTAGATGGTGAGTTTAAGTCGATTAATTTATTTATTTAGTTAGTTAGGGGTTTATTTAGGGGTTAAGTGATTATTATTTTAGTTATTTAAATAAGTAAAAAAGGCCTAAATCTAATTAAAACTAAACTAACTCACTTCAATTCCCTAAACACAAATTCTCTTCCTTCTCTCTACATTTTCTTACCCAAAAAAGACTCCATGGAAGACCACGGTCCATGCGTTATAGGGCAGAAAGAACATTAGTTTTATCTATCAATATTCAACTATTAACAATGTATTGAAACCTTATATTCAACAATTAACAAGGTATTGAAACCTTTCACCTTTGGTATTCCCTTCCCAGAGGGTTTTTTGAAGTTGATTTACAAAAGATGACATAAACATGGGTATCTTTCTAATCCAAAATTGATCTTTCAAATTGTATTGTTCTTGATTTCAATTGATGATTATGGTTATATTATTATGTATTAACATTCAATATTTGTAGTTCTTGATGTAAAACCTAGTACATTGAAGATGTAATAAATTAACCCCAATTCCCTAACCCCAGGTTATGAAATCATGTTGAATTGATTAGTATTGATGCAATTGACTTAGTTTTTGTAATATTTTGAAAATCTAAGATGTGTTGTAGATCCTAACATGAGTTTAATGAGGTATAGACACTGTTTTAAGGTCTATTTTAATGAATATAAGTCATTTAGGAAGTTTAGAAATGAAAATGGCCAAGAATATCCATAACGTTCGTAAACTAGTTCAATGAGGTGCTAGTGTGCCTTAGCTTATTTGACTAGCTTTCACGACATGGAAAATGATGAAATTCAGAGGAAGAATATCTAAAATGCATTAGATTTAGTTCATAGTTGATACTTATGGGTGAGACTCCCTAACGACCAACTAAGGGTTCTTGAGGAGGACCATTGAAAAAGTGACTAAAAGTTGTCAATATACAGTGACATCGATGAATGCCAAAGACGACTCGTGGTCCAATCAACGCGGCGTCAATTGCATCCATTGATGAACACTTAAAAAAATTGTGCAAGGCCTGTTTTGACAGTTCTCTGAACTCATCAACAGATGTGAAACATAAAAGGGAACAGTGGCCGTCGATTGGTAAACGAGGCGTCGATCGGGGTCTTGTCTGTGAGGGGCTGGTTTTGCTGCACATTTCTAATTAATACATTTAATTAGTTTTCTTAGTTAGGAATTTAATTAGGGGTTAGGGATTTATACTTATGTAAATTATCAACCTTTATAAAGACCCCAATCTAATTATACTGACCTAATCTCTCGTAATTTCCTGAACCCTACACTCTCTTCCTTCTCTCTTCTTTCTTTATCATATTGAAGAACCGCATAGAAGTCAAGGTCAAGGGCGGTTATAGGTATTCAATCACCAAGATTTATTCATCAACGTTTATCAAACATTAAGGTATGATATTTCTGTCACTTTTCAGTCCTCTTTCCTCAATGGGTTCCATCAAATTGATTTCAAAAGTTCTGTTTTCATGTGTATGTTTACCAATCTCGAAATTTATCTTGTGAATTACTTTGTTTATGATTTAATAAGGATAATATGAATATATTATCATGTATTATAACTCAATCATGTTATTTATTTATGAATTGGTCTAGTTTGTAGAAGATAAACTTTACCCCTTAACTTAGGTTGTGATGTTAATGTGAATTGTTTAATTTTGTTCACTTATATTGGTTAATGGTTTAATTACTACTAGATGATGTTATGGAATCTATTTTAAATATGTTAGGATGAATTATAAGTCCTGTCATACTAGTTTTTGAGTAATTGATCTAGATTATTATTTTTACCTAAGTATCTTATCTTAAGCTATGAACTAGTGATGAATTTGATATAGTGATTCAATTAGCTGCATTATCATATTTGTTATTTATGTGTGATGATATTATACCCTATATAGGTTGATTTAATGGTTGACGGTAAGAACTTGATGATGGATTACGAGGGAGACTTGGTAAATCTTGAAATCCTTATTACTCACGTTAGTTGTGGTAAATTTTGATCTAGTGATGATATTGAATCGAAGTGTATCTTGTATTAAGATAGATAGGTTTGATATGATGTTTAATAGAAATGTCTAGACTATGGTTTTTGAAGTGTTGTCTAACATGTAAATTACCAATGTGCCTTATTATGAAGTGATATGTAAATGTGCTAACCTCACTTATATCAATTGTAATGAAAGCAATATACTCATGAAATTCTTATTGAGGTATGATGATGATGATTATACAAGGGATAGAACCTGCGATCCACACTAAGTTATTATGATTAAAAAAGGATTAATTAGATTTCAAAAATGGACTTTGCTTAACACCGAGTGAACTTGACAATGGGAGGCGTTGACTTTCCGTAGAGGAAGATTAACCCTATAGTTCCACATGAGGTGTTTACCCCTTAACTAGGGACACTCATCCTATTTATTCTTACAAGATGAAGGTCCAATTACCAAGTGGCATGTAGTGTGTTCATACCTATCTCTTAGTTCATAAACTATGTTGCCCCCATAGGAAGACTAGCAAGTGGATCCACCTAAAA
Organism: Solanum lycopersicum; assembly: GCF_036512215.1. NCBI lineage: Eukaryota > Viridiplantae > Streptophyta > Magnoliopsida > Solanales > Solanaceae > Solanum > Solanum lycopersicum. The sequence goes on along the minus strand of NC_090803.1, from coordinate 33,990,403 downwards.
AGATATGTTTATGTTTGGTTATACTTTGGCGGTAGACCACCTTGAATCGGTGTAATATTGTAAAACACTGGATTCCATACTTAGCCCTTGTGGTGTATGTCGGTTAAGGAAAGTTTCCCCAAACTAATATTAAGTAATGAGGTACAAACCAACTAAGATGACTTAAGAGGATTAACTTAGCTTAGGTATGGTTATGGAAATGTACCTATGCAAATTGCACTAGTTGGCCTTGGAGGAAGCATTAGAAGGTTTTTATTAATTATGTATATGCTTATAATGGAACATGATATGTATATGATGATATTCCACGTTAATGGTGTATTAAGATGCTGCATTCACTTATGCTTATGTGTTTGGTATCTATTTCTAAACTATGATGATATGTACTCTTATATGATATGCTCTGTGAAGATGGATGTTAGTCATGGTTCTTGTTGAGTTTACTTAATTGCGTAAAGTTATGGAGCTTTGATTAGTTATTGCACTTGTTGGTTTAATGAGGGTTCATGGGTAATTGTTTTGCTTCTGATTATATTGTAATGAACTCTTATCTATGGTTGTGGTTATTATACTTTGATAATAGAGTTGCTTTGACTATGTGTCCAATTATATAATATGCATGTTGACTTGACTAGACTTAGTGTCGTTGGTCTTATGATAAACATGCTTTAGAATAAATTAATATGTCTTATAGATTGGTATGATCTTCTTGAATGTGCATAAGGTTTTCTAAATTAAAACTACATGTTTAATGAAAGATCCCTTGTTAGCATAAATTAATAATATATGTGCATATAATGTCATACTTATTACAAGTGGTGTACTAACACCATTTTCTCCTTTCCCCCCAACCTTTTAGGTTTCGACTGATGAAGGTATTTGAGACGACTTGGAATAATACTTGGAACTCTCAATAACCCACGTTAGGTAGGTCCTCACTTTCCGAGGGCAATGCCACTATCAAGTTTATGAAGTTGTTTTAGTTTTAAGATTCTTATGTTCTTTCCTTTTAATTTAGAAACTATACATTGTGAATCCAATATGTGGTTCTATTTGATTGATGTATGGGCTAGGCCCAATTGATATACTCTTGTTAGATGGTTATGATATTAGACATCAATTTGAGACTATGTTATATTTCATATATATATGTTCATTAAAAGTAGAAAGAATTGTATTCTTATTATATGACGGGGCTATATATACTCTATATATATGTATATATATATACATTTATATATTATTTGTATGTAAAGGTCTATGTAAACCTCAATATAGAAGTAATTTTCTATATTGTTGACCTTTGAATGCAATGGTGTAAGCTAAGAGGCTAGTCTTATTCCTCAAAGAGGATGACTACGCCAATTAAGTTTAGGGGGTACTCCCTTGATTTGATAAACATGGTATCAGAGCATGAGTTGAATATCATTGAGTCAATGTCTCTCTCAACAATGTCTATGTATAATCATATTCATAATTGTGATGCGTTCCAAACTTATGGATAGGAAGCGATATGATGCTTAGGAAACTTTCACATTCTACAATGTCATGCCTCTAGAGTTTTTACTCTATGTCCTTTAGCATCTAATCCTTTTATTGTAATTATAGGCAATGAATACTCGAAGGAATGCGGCACAGAGATTTGAAGAAGAGATTGCCAATGCGGGAGTTCCTCCCCATGGTGATTAAGTTCCTTTTTTTGAAGAACATGCTCATTATGTCCAAGCTCCAGTCAATCCTCCTCCTTTGACCGATGGTGACATAAGGTCAGATCTTTTCTAAATGGCACAAGCCATTTCTACTTAAGCACAAACCGTTACTACTCAAGCTCAAGTCATGACCACCCAAGATAATCGGGTGATTCTACCCTGTGCAAAAAAACATTTTGGCCCTATGGCCTCTCGTTTGTGGGATTTCACTAAGATGAATCCCCCTATTTTCTGTAGGTCTAAGGCTAAAGAATACCACCAAGAGTTCATCGATGAAGTCAACAAGATCATTTATGATATGGGTTTAACTACTAGTGAGAAGGTCGAGTTTGCCATTTTCCAACTCAATGACATGGTTCAAGCTTGGTACGTCCAATGGAAGGATAACAGGCCTTTAAGAGGGGGACCCATAACATGGAAAATGTTCAAAAAGGCTTTTCTTGATAGATTATTTCCTAGGGCGAAACGGGAAAATAAAGTGGTGGAGTTCATCAACTTCGTCAAGGAGGTATGATTGTGCTTGAATACTCCTTCAAATTCACTAAATTTTCAAAATATGCTCCTTCTTTTGTTTCCTATCCTCGGGATGAAATGAACCGCACTGTTGTGGCAGTGTCTGGTGATTTGCAAGAGGAATGTCATTCGGCTATGCTTCATGACAATATGAACATTTCCTGTATCATGGTTTATGCTAAACAAGTGGAAAAGGGTAGGGATAAGAGAAGGAGTACAAATGCCAAGAGGGCAAAGTCTTTTGATGTTGATTCGTCAAAGGGTAGCCTTGATAACCAAGACAATCCTAGGTTTAAAAAGAGGTTTTATAATCAAGTTCCTTCAAAGTTCCCTAAGGCTCGTGATGATAGGGTGTCCAACCCTATGCCTAAAAAGAAATGGTATACTAGTAAACATAACAAGAAACCTACTTGTGCAAAGTCTGCAAAGGGTTATTTAGAAGAATGCTTAGTTTGAACAGGAAATTTTTTTGGTTGTGGCAAGAGTGGCCACAAGGTTAGGGATTCACCTAATGTGAAGGTTCAAGACAAGGGTAGTGGAAAATATCAAGTGAGTGGTTCTAATGTTGCTCCAAATCGCTATTATGCTCTCCACTCTAGGGGGTGAGCAAGAGACTTCCCTTGATGTGGTGAACGATATATTGAATGTCTTCTCAAACGATGTTGTAAGATCCCGAAATGACTTAGTTTAAATGGATACTAACATACTTTTCATGATTGTATAAGGTTCGAAATATCTCTTTAATGTGGTATTTAGGCAGTGTCTAAGATTTTATGTGCATTGGATGTCAAACATCAACGGACAACTAAGACGTTCAACGACAAAGTCATCTATGTGTCTCATATGTCATTTTATGTGTTTATGTGTGATTTATGAGGTTATAAGGTTCTTAAATGAGTTATTATGGTGTATATAGGCAGTGTGTCAAGTTTCGTGAAGTTTGGAGGTCAAACATCCATGACGTTCAAAAGTTTTACCTTGAAACAACTTTGTGTGTCTATGCATGTTTTACGTGATTGTTTTGGATGAAATTTATGTGATCAGTCCTAAATTGTATAATATCATGTTTTGGTTGGAAACGTCTGGGAAAACATTCCAAAGGACCATACAAGGGTCCGTCCTTGAGGAAGGACCCAAGTTGGTTCTCAAGACTGTCCAAGACAGCCACCTACGGAAGGCAATCGAATCCCAGTGGGTCAATCGACGCTCCTTTTGTGAGGTATCGTCGATTGGTACTTAGGTGTTGTATAGGCGAGGTCAAATAATAGATTCAGCCCCCAACCACGGACCAACAAGACAGTCCATTTGTCAAGGGGCGGTCCGGCAATGGTCCTATGTCTGTGAGCCTATCTCCTTCGCAGGTTCACTATTAAGTGAGGGGTCAATTGGTAAATTCACCCCACGTCACAACAAGAGAAAGGGCGGTTCCTAAATGGTCTTTTTGATATTGTAAGTATGTTTATAAGACTAAAAAACTTTGAAGATTCATTCTTCAAAATCAAAACCCAAATTCCGTTAATAATTTCCATAGAACTCCATTGGAGCCAAAACTCAATGGAAGGTATTGGATTAGAAAATTGGCTGGATAATCTTCATCAAATTGAATAATTATATTCATTAAGGTATGATTTTTTATCCTTCGAACTCTATTCATCAAGGAGCCCAACATTCGAAGATGTTTTGTGAAGTCTTCATAGATGAATTGTCCAATTTTATAATCTACGCATAGGTTCTTGCATTAATGGTTTTTAAGCATTGAATAATGATTCAATTGTTGTTAATTTGTGCAGATTTTAACTTAATTAACGTATGAAACCATATAATTCAGGAACCCTAGTTTTTGACTACTTTATGCGTTAAGTAATATTGATCTAATGCTTATGAATTCTACGTTATTTTTCGATGGGCTATTGATTGATGTAATTATTGCATTCAATTTATATATAGGTTGTATTAGATTTAGGATTATTGATTGAATTGACCTATTTTAATTGAATATGATAGTTTTTATCTTGAATTTATGTACATGGTCATGGGATAGGGCCTTAGAGTATTGAATTGGATGGTTTATCAATGGATTGAAGTTTTGAGGATGGAGTAATGGTACTATGACCTAATTAACTTTATTTTCTATTAGTTATACTTCAATTATGTTGTGATTTTTATGGTCCACTTATGAGGCGGTGTTGTGTGCTTTACTTGCAATTGATGTGGCCTTGTAGACGTTAATTTATGTATTAAGATGATTATGGACTTGTCCGCAACTAGTTGAAGTAATGTGATTATTTGTTTAGTTGATTATGTGAAGTATGATAATAGCTACCTACATTGTAAGTAATGTAAAAGTATATGTTTTCTTCCATTGATACTATTTGGGATGATCATGTTAGACAATGAATATGGCTTTCTGAGTATAGTCTAAGGGTTGATGCATGGTTATTCCTACTTGACTATATGTGTCTATGATGGTCATATTGATGATGATATTGTAGTATATAGGATGACTTAACGATGATAATGGTTATTTTAATGTTCTTCTAGAATGACATGTAATATGTGTTAGGTGAAGTATGTTTTGTCTTGTGTTGGCTTACATGTGTACCTTACTTGATGCATGTATGAATGTGAATATCAGATGTCTTGACTTAGGATGCTAAAGCCTTCTTAGTCTTGTATGTATGAATGACATGAGACGTTAAATGATGTTAAGAGAATCCTGTATGTGGAAATTTAATCCTAGTGATTAGGTTAAGAATGTTAAAGTTGAAAGCCGTAATGGTATCCTTCAAGTAAAGGAATGATGGACTTATGGTTGGTTGGCTCGAATGGCATCATATCAAATCTTAGGAAAGTCATGATGAGTTTCTTATCGCCATTGTCAGTTATCCGTAGTGGACCTTTCTTTGGTACGGTAAATGTGATTGGGTTATGAACTTGATATGGAACCCCTTTTATATGAACCTTTAGAGTAAATTACTCTATGAGAACAAAGGTTAGTACCAAATGAGTATGGTAAGTGAATAAGGTGTAGTAAAAGAATGAGAAAAGAGTACTAAGCACACCCTTTATATTCATTAACCATGTGCCTACATGGGATGTGTCCAAGTTCTTCTTTTGGAAAGTAGAACACCCTCATCGGAGCAGGATACAACTCGAAAGTCCATGTCTTGTTATCATGGTCTATCTCGGTTATTGCCTATTCTCATCATATGAGATACCTACTAGTATTAGAGAAGTTCTATGGAGTTTAGGTAATGGTATTAGACGTATATGGACATTGCACAATATGATTCCAAGGTGTTAGTTGGAGTTCCTAGGTCTTGTCCAAGACCATTACTTGAATGTCCTTATGTGAAGAATGATTCATAAATGAAATAATGAATGTAATTATGTAAGTTAAGAATGTATGTTAAATGAATATGTACTTACCTAGCGTAGTTAAGGGCTGTCTAGTTAAGTTGTGAAGGGGGCATATGAATGGTCACTTCATATAAGTCTTAAGGATTACTCAAGTTAGGGAAAATGGTTGAATATGTAGACATGATCTAAACTGAGGTAGTCTTAAGGATTATTTAGGTAGTCTTGAAGAGGTCAATCATGGACGTTGTCTTCTTGATTTACTTAAGTAAGTTTTTTGATAGCCTTTGGTAAGATAATGTCATATTATCTATACATTGTTGTGTTAACTGAGAATAATTCTATCATAGGTAGTCTATAGGATCTCTTAAGTGTGTGTGTTAGGGAGTGTATGGGAGGTTGCTTCACAACTCACTCAAGTGAGACATCGAATCACCTTTGGTAGGATGATCTGATGTTCATGTGTATGGTTTCTTGTAAGTGTATATGTGTCTCATTATGAGTAGTCTTGAGGATCATTTAGGCATGTTTAGAGATGGTGTATTGGCGGTCTCTCTTTGTGTTTCTTAAGTGAGTCTTAGGATATCTTTTAGTAGCCTAATTACATGCTAGAAGGTGTCTTAGGTGAAGAGAAGACACTTTACTATTACAGTGAAGCATTTCAGTGTACAGTTAATATAAGTAAGTGTAATATTGGTTGAAAATGTCCTAAATAGTTTAAATGATATCTTATGTGGTGCTAAGGTGTTAAATTTTTTTCTTATGACTACGTTATGATGTTTAAGTAAAAATGATTCATATTTCTAATAAACGCCATTTTCATTATATTATGCATAATGACATACTTAGTATAATTGTTTGTACTAGCTCCATATATTTTGTTATTTCTAAAGGAGTATGTGAAAGGTGTGAAGGATCATGAAGGAAAGCTTGGATTCTAGAGATATTCAAGCGAAGTGAAATATGTCCTCAGTTTACTCGAGGGCATACATATATGTCTTTTATGTGTAGTATTTTAATAGACTAGGTATTTTTATATTTTGAAGTATGGGCCGTGTCCGAAAAATATTCTCGTGTATAAGTTTGATGAGTTTGATACTTAGTATTTCCTATGATTTCTAATGGAAGAGGTTATCAACGATATTCTAATGTTTTGTGAAAAGTTTTAATTCTGCACTACTTTTCATTAGGTATATGAAATGAACGATACAGAAAGATCTTGTACAAGACCTCCGAAAGATCAAGTACGTTAATTTTAATCTGATATTGACCCTAACATCTAGGGTGTGGTTTCGGGATGTGACAAATGTATATGCCTTACTTGATCCCGATGCTACATTGTCATCTGTTACTCCTGTAGTAGCTAAAAGTTTTACATTTTGACCGATATCTTGAATGAACCTTTCATGGTTTTTACCCAAGTGGGTGTGTTGGTTGTTTAAAAGAGGTGTATAGAAATTCTCCTATAATGTTTTCCAATAAGGTTTGTTATGTTGAACTGGTAGAACTTGATATGCTTTATTTTGATGTCATTTTGGGTATGGATTGGTTGCATGATTGTTTTGCCTCTAAAGATTGTAGAACAAGGGTGGTAAAGTCTAACTTTCCAAATGAACCTGTTGTAGAGTGGAAAGAGGGAAATTCGATTCCTAAAGGTCTTATAATCTCTTGTCTTATTTCTTTTAAAATGATCTCTAAAGAGTGTTTATACCATATAGTAAGATTCCAAAATTTATACTTCAAAGTTTCTCCCATTGAGTTTGTCCCAGTAGTGAGGGAATTTTCAGAGGTCTCTCCTAATGATCTTTTTTGTATTCCTCCTGAATGGGAAAATTGATTTTTATATCGACTTATTATCAGATAAAAATCCCATTTGAATTTCTCTATATCGTATTGCTCTTGTAAAATTGAAAAAATTGAAGGCTCAACTCAAAGATTTACTAGACAAAGGCTTCATTAGACCTAGTATTTGCCCATGGGGTGCACCAGTTCAATTTGTGAAGAAAAAGGATGGGTCCCTTGGGATGTGCATTGATTATCGCCAACTCAATAAAGTAAGTATTAAGAAATAGTATCCTCTCCCTCAAATTGACGAATTGTTTGATCTACTCCAAGGGGCAAGCTACTTTTTTAAGATTGGCTTGAGATCGTGGTATCACCTACATAGGGTGAAATATGATGATATACCAAAAATGACATTTCAAACTAGATATGGTCACTATGAGTTCTTAGTAATGTCCTTTGGTCTCACTAATGCCCCGGTGGCATTTTGTAGATCTCCTGAATAGGGTGTTTTGAAGTTACCTAGATTCATTTGTCATTGTCTTTATTGATGACATCTTCGTATATTAAAAAAAAAGAGGGTGAACACATGGAACATTTGAGGGCGGTTTGAAACTGCTTAAGGAGAACCAATTATTTCCCATGTATAGTAAATGTGAGTTTTAGTTGAAGTCAGTGGCATTTCATGGCCATATCATCTCAAGTGAGGGTGTTGAGGTTTATCCAAGGAAAATGGAAGCGGTGCAAAATTGGCCTACACCATTTAATCCAACCGATTTTGGAGTTTCTTGGGTCTAGCGAATTATTCTTGGGGTTTGTGGGTGTTTTTAAGTCCATTGAATCTCCCTTGACTAGTTTGACCCAATAAAGAAAGAAATTTGAGTAGTCAAAGGCATGAAAGAAAAGCTTCCAATTCTTAAAAGATAGGCTTACCTCTAATCCGATGTTGACTTAACTGGAGGGTACTAAGGGCTTTGTTGTATATTGTGATGCATCCCGAGTGTGTTTAGGGTTTGTGCTTATGAAAATTGGGAAAGTCATAGCCTATCCTTATAGGCAACTTAAGATGCAATCGTGGAACTATCCACCTCATGATTTCGAGTTAGCTCATTTTATTTCCCTTAAAAATAGGGAGGAATAACTTTTATGGTGTTAATGTTGATGTGTATACTGACCACAAGATTCTCCAATATGTACTTCCTCAAAAGGACTTAAATCTCCGACAAAGAAGGTGGTTGGAATTGTTGAAAGATTATGACATGAGTGTCCTCTATCACCCTCACAAGGCCAATATGGTTGCGGATGATCTAAGTTGTATGACCATGGGGACTATTTTCATGTAGAGGAAGGGAAGAAGGACCTAGTGAAAAATGTTCATAGGTTGGCTAGATTGGGTGTTAGGTTGGAAGATTCTTTGAATTGTGGTATTATGGTCCATCCTAACTCTGAATCATCATTAGTGGTTGTGATGAAGTCCAAACAACACTTTGATAAACCATTGATGGAGTTGAAGGAATCGTTTTCGGGCAAGCTTGATTTGTCATTCACCTTAAGGTGGATGGTATCTTCAGGTATCAAGGAAGGTTGTGTGTTCCCAAAGTAGATGGTTTGAGGAATTGGGTCCTTGAGGAAGATCATGGGACCCGTTACTCTATTCATCTGATTCGAAAAAGATGTACCATGACCTTCAGTAAGTGTTTTGGTGGGAAGGTTTGAAAAAGGACATGAAAAAATCTTTTGCAAAGTGTCCAAATTTCTAACAAGTGAAAGCCTTAACCAACAGCCAGATGATTTACTATAACAAATCGATGTTTTTACTTGGAAGTGGGAAGACATCAATATAGATTTTGTGGAGGTCTGCCTCAGACAGTAAAGCAATATGACTCTATATGGTTGGTTGTGGATAGGTTAACCAAATCCTCTTATTTCATTCCCATCAAGACTATCTTTTCAGCAGAACATTATACAAGGATCTTCATTAATGAGATTGTGTGTCTCCAGGGTAATCTTATATCCACCATATAGGATCAGGGTGCACAATTCACAACTAGGTTTTTCCAGGTCATTCCAAGAAAGGTTAGGTACAAAAGTAAAGTTAAGCACCGATTTTCATCTCCAAACAGATGGTGAAGAGGACCGTACAATTCAAACCCTTAAAGATATGCCTAGAATTTTATAATTGATTTTAAGGGCAATTTTGATAAACATTTTCCGTTAGTCGATTTTCATTTCAACAATAGCTACCATTCATCTATATTCATGGCTCCTTATGAAGACTTGTAAGGTAGAAGGTGTAGGTGTCCAATCGGGTGGTTTGAAGTTGGTGAGTGTTAACTTTTGGGTATCAGATTTATAAGACTTCAGAGAAGGTTCATATCATAAGTAACAGGTTTCAGACAATCTATAATCGGCAAAAGTTTTATGCCGATCATAGAAGAAGGGATCTAGAGTTTGAAGAAGGTGATAAAGTGTACTTGAAAATTTCCCCTATGAAAGGGGTGGTAAGATTTGGCAAGAAAGGGAAGTTGAGTCCTCGTTCTGTGGGACCCTATAAAATCTTGAAACTATTTGGAAAGGTTTCCCATGAAATTAAACTTCCTAGTGCAGTGGCTTCGGTTCATCCGAGTTTCCATATTTCTATGCTTAAGAAGTTTAACAATGATCCTGAGTCTATTCTTCCTATTGAGGGTCTTGGTGTGAAGGATAACATCTTGTATGAGGAGGTTCCGCTTCAAATCCTTGATAGGCAAGTAAAGATGTAGAGGAACAAAGAGGTGGCTTCCGTGAAGGTGTTATGGAAAAATCACCTAGTTAAGGGTGCAACATGCGAAGTCGAGGCTGACATGATGTCCCGTTACCCTCATCTATAGACAACTAAGGTTAGTCATTTCTCCTATTAATCAAAAGTAATAAAATAAATTGAAGTTCTTTGAATTTTAATGATGTTTTATTAAAAAATGTGCATTTTGGTGTCTTTACAGTGAAGTTACACTGAAATGGTTCATATTGACTTGAAAATTTGCTATTTTTCTTGTTTTGAGTTATGTTGTGCATTTTGATATGAGGGGTAATTATGAAATGATATTAATCATGTTTCTAACTTGAACTTTGGCCTAATTGTTTCATATATGGTGTGTTGAGCTCATGTTGTTGTCGTGAGAAGGAAATTCCTCATACTTTGATGTTTGAGCCTTATGTATGGTAATTGAAGTTTTAAATTACTGTCTAAATGTCATGGTTTAAGTTGTAGATCATGTTTTCATTTAGTTTGGCTGCTAGTCTTTAGTCTCTTCCTTCATTTGGAAATATTTTAGTGTCATTCGGGGACGAATGTTCCTTGGGGGGAGGGGGGATAATGTAACACTTTGAAAATATTGGATGTGATCTAGAGCTTAACATAAGTGTCAAGAGGTTTATACAATGTTTTAATCTCTATTTCTATTAGTGTAAGTCATTAAGGAAGTTTAGAAATGAAAACGTCCGAGAGCGTCCTTGACGTTTGGAAACTAGTTCAGTGAGGTGCTAGTGTGCCTTAACCTATTAGACTAGCTTTTAGGAGTTGGAGAATGATGAAAATTTGTGGAAGGCAGTTTAACACACATTAGATTTAGTTCATAGTTGAAATTTCTAGGTGCGACTCCCAAGGACCAATGAAGGGCCCTTGAGGAGGACCCTTGCAAAAGTAACTAAAACTTGTCAATAGGAAGTGTAATCAACGTATGCCAAAGATGGATCGTGATCCAATAGACGGGGAGTCCATTTCCTCTGTAGATGAAAACTTAGAAAAATTGTCCAAGTCCTATTCAGACAAGTGTCTGAACTCATCGATGAATGTGCAACATTGAAGGTAACAGTGGTGGTCGATAAACACATGAGGCGTCAATCAGGGTCTAGTCTATGAGGGGATAGTTTTGCTGCACGTTTCTCATTAATTCATTATTATTTGTCTTAATTAGGTGGTTTATTAGGTCATAGGGGAGGTCTAATAAATTTAATTAACAACCTATTTAAAGCCCCTATGTTAATTAGACAGACCTAAGCTCTCATAATTTTACAAACCCAAAACTCTCTTCCTTCAGTCTTCTTTCTCTCGCAAGTTTAAGAACTCCATAGAAGTATTGGTCAAGGTGGGTTCTTGGGATACAATCACCAATATTTCTCCATCAATCATCATCAAACATTAAGGTATGGTATTTATTTAACCTTTGAGCCCTGTTTTCTCAAAGTGTTCCATCAAATTGATTTTAGAAGTTGGGTTTTAGTGTGGGTTTTTTCCAATCTCGAAATGATCTTTTGAATTACTTTGTTTATGATTTATTTTTGTTATTATGAGTATATTATCATGTATTATAAATAATAATGTAATTTTTTGATGGATTGATCTAGTTTTTAGAAGATGACCTTTACCCCTTAACCCGAGGTTGTGATGTTGATATGAATTGTGTAATATTTGTTCAATTGAATATGTTATTTATTGAATTACTACTAGATGATGTTATGGTATCAATTTTTAGTATATTAGGGTTAATTATAAGTCATATCATTCTAGTTCTTGAGTAATTGATCTATATTATTACTTTGACCTAAGTATCTTATCTTAAGCTATGAACTAGTGATGAATTGTGATATAGTGATTCAATATACTTTGTTATCAAATTAATCATTGATGTGTGAAAATTTACCCAAAATGGGTTGGGTTAAGGGTTAGTGGTAAGACCTTGATGATGGATTATGAAGGAGACTTGGTAAGTCTTGAATCTTTATTTTACACTTCAATTGTGGTAAATTGTTATTAAGTGATGATATTGCGTTGAAATATATCTTGAATATGATTGATAGGGTTGGTATGATGTTGAATTGAATGTCTAGATTATGGTTTATGAGGTGTTGGATAAGATATATATGTTATAAGGATGGTGATGATTTACCAATGTGTCGTATTATGAACTAATATGTGAATGAACTAGCCTCACTTATAGGTATTGTAATGAAAGTACTATAATCATGCAATTCTTATTGAGATATGATGATGATAATAGTACAAGGTATAGACCCTATAACCTACACTAATCTATGATTATTAACAAAGACATTAAAGTCATTTCAAAAAGGGACTTAGCTTAACACCGGGTAAACATGACAATGGGAGGTGTTGACTTTCCATAGAGGAAGATTGACCCTATAGTTCCATATGAGGTGTTGACTCCCCGACGAGGGATACTCTTACTATGGATTCCAATGAGATGAGGCTCCAATTGCAAAGTTGCATGTAGAGGGTTCATACATACATCTTAGTTCATGAACTATTTTTCCACCCATTGGAAGACTAGCTAGTGGTTCCACCTAGAAATTTGTGTTTATGTTTGTCTTTACTTTGGCCGGTAGATCATCTTCTATCAGTGTTAGGTTTTACAACACCATTTCCACAATTATCTCGTGTGGTCTATCTCTATTAACGCAATTGTTCCCTAAACTAAAATGAAGTAATGAAGTACGAACCAACTAAAGTGACTTAAGATGTTTGACTCAGCTTAAGTAGGAATATGGGTCTCTACCTATTCCTTGCAATAATTTTCCTTAGAGGAAGATTTAAAAGGTTGTTTTTACACACACACACACACACACACACACATATATATATATATATATGCTTATAATGGAACAAGATATGTACATGATGATCTTGCACATTGATGGTGTTTTATGATGTTGCATTCACTTATATTTATGTGTTTTGTCTCTGTTTCTAAACTATGATTATATATTCTTTTATATGATATGATAGGTGAAGTTGGATGTTAGTCATGGTTCTTACTGAGTCTACTTTATCAAGGTTATCGGGCTTTTCTTGGTTATTGCACTTTTTGACTTAATGAGTGTTCATGGGTAATTGTCTTGAATTGGTTATGTTGTAATGAACTATTATCTAAGCTTGTGGTTATTATAATTTGATGATAGATTTTCTTTGACTACGTGTCCAATTATGTGATATGTATGTTGACTTGACTAGACTTAGTATTGTTTGTCTTGTGATTAACATGCTTTAGACTTAATGAATATGTCTTGTTGATTTGTATAGTCTTCTTAACTGTGCATAAGGCTTTCTAAAGGTAAAATAACATGTTTTAATGAAAGGTCCCTTTTTAGAATTAATTGATAATATGTGTGCATATGGTCTCATACTTAGTACAAGTGGTGTACTAATCCCATTTTCACCCCTTTCCCCAGCATTTTAGGTTCCGATCATTGAAGAACTTTGAGATGAGTTTTGGAACACTCAATTATCACAATTGTGTAGGTCCTCACTTTCCAAGGTTAATGTCGCTATCAAGCTTTTGAGGTTGTTTTTGTTTTAAGAATCTTATGTTCTTTCCTTTTCATTTGGATACTATACATTGTAAAAACTATATGAGACTCCATTTTATTGATGTATGGGCTAGGCCTAATTTTATATACTATTGTTATATGGCTATGAGATGAGACATACATTTGAGAATATGTTATATTTCATTTATATCTGTGCAATAAAAGTGAAAAACTATGTAATCTTCCTATAAGAAGGGTCTATATATTCCCGATATATATATATGATGTGTATGTAGAGGTCAATGTAAACCTCAATGTAAAAGTGATGAAAAGTTTTTAAATTATTATGTATTTTTTACCTATGGATGTAATGGTTTAAGCTAATAGGCTAGTCTTAATACTCTAAGAGGACGACGACATCGGTTACTTCCAGGGGTGCTTCGCGAATGTTACAATAACCAAGCACAAGCCATCATAATTGAAGTAGAGGTTAAGGATCACAAAGTCTTACCAATTCTCTTTCAAAACCCATTACATAGACGCTTACTTAGTCTTCTACTTTTATTTGCACATAGGTATATAGAATATAACATAATATCAAATAGTTGTCTTACCTCATAACAATCTAACAAGAGTATCAAATTGCGCCTAGACCATACATCAACACATTAAGACCACCTATATCTCATACTACGTTTAGTATCCAGGTGAAAAGGAAAATAAATATCAGAGTCTTAATAATAAAACAACTTCATAGCTTGATAATGGCATTGCCCTCAGAAAGTGAGGACCTACTCAACTTGGGTGATTGAGAGTTCCAAGTCTTCATCAAAGTTGTTTCCAAAAACCCTTCAATGACTGGAACCTAAAATGTTGTAGAAAAGGATTAAATGGGGTTCGTACACCACTTGTACTAAGTACGAGACCATATGCACAGATATCTTTAAACCATGCTAAGAGAAGGGACATTTCATAGAGGTATGCGTTTTACATTGAAAAGATTATGCACATTAAATAAGACCATACCAATCAATTAATCACATTTACTAAGTCCTAAGAATGTACACCACAAGAACAACAATACTAAGTCTATTCAATTAAACATGCATATCACATAATTGGACGTATATTCATACAACTCTATCATCAAGTTATAATAGTCACAAGCATAGATAAGAGTAACCCAACAACAATCCTGACAAACATCCCACTTCACATAGCATATCATTTGAAAGTTAATATCATCATACTTGAACAATGTAGACAAACACATACTCATATGTGAAACCAATAAATATATAGTATCAACAATGTGCAAGCTCATCATATACATATCATGTACCATTTTAATTATATCCATACATAAAAAACATCCTCCTAAGATTTCCTTTAAGGCTAACTAGTGCAATGTTTAGGTGGAGTCCCATACATCTACCTAGACTAATGTAAACCACTTAGGTTATCTTAGTAGTGTTCATTATTTTAATTCATTTTACCTTTTAGAAACATCTTCCCTCAACTGACATAGACCACATGAGCTAATGTGGAATGCCATATCATGGAAACCTATACCGAAGGAAGGAAGACTACTTGCAAAGGTAGTACCTACTCATGAACATAGCAACTACGTGGATCCACTAGCTAGTATTCCTATGGGGGCAACATAGTTCAAGAACTAGGAGATATAGTTGGGACACTCATTATTCTACATGCATTATAGACTCCAATCTCAAGCATACATTAGTAATCCTTCCTTCCCTATGTGGGAAGGGACACTCCTCACTCTTGTTAACTCAAAGCTAAGCTACAATCCCTTTTTAAATGTCTTTAATGTCTTTATTAATCATCATAGTTTAATGTAGGTCATGGGGTCTAATCTTTTTATAATCATCATCTTTATAGATCATTAAGAATTCAATAGTATAATCATATAATAACAATTCATATAAGCGAAGTTAACACATTTACATATCACTTCATAATAAGACACATTAGTAAATCATCAGCATCCTTATAACATTTACATCTTCACAAGCACCTCACAAACCATAGTAAAGACATTTCAATAGAAAATCATAAAAACCATATGACCCCTAATATAAAGCATACTCCAACATAAAATCATGATTTAATCACAATTAACCATATTTGAAGTAAAGAATAGGGATCACAAAACATACCAAGTCTCCTTCATAATTCATCGTCAAGGTTTTACCATCAACCCCAATAGGGTGAAACATCATCATAGATCAATAACTAACAGGATAACAAGGTTAATTTAATCAATACATTAAACTCTATTACTAGTTCATAGCTTAAGACAAGATACTTAGGTCAAATTCACAACATGGTTCATAATCTAGATCAATTTCTCAAAAACTAGTATGGTAGGCATATAATTCACCCTAATTTATTCATGATTGATAGAACAACATCATCTTATAGTAATTAAATCAATAACCAATTCTATTGAACCACTATAACACAATTCATATCTAGATCATAACTATGGGTTAAGGGGTAAAGGTAATCTTCTTCAAACTAAGACAATCCATAAAGATGTATCATAATTAAGTTAAAATACATGTTCATATATTCATAATATACAAATAAATGATAAACAATGTAATTCATAACATAATTTTGATATTGGAAAAGACCCACATGAAAACTCAACTTTTTAAATTCAATTTGATGGAACCCTTCAATGAAAGAGGTCTCAGTGATGAAAGACATCCCATACCTTACTAATTTATGAAGATTGTTAGAGAAAATATACCCTTAGTAACGCTTAAACCCTCTCCTATCTTTGACTTCAATGGAGTTCTTCACTAGAGAGAGAAAGTAGAGATAAGGAATAGGGTTTTGGGTTTGGGAACTATGAGAGTTTAGGTTAGTCTAATTAGATTAGAGCTTTAAATAGGTTGTTAACTAAGTTAACTGGAACTCCCTGATACCCCAAATTATCAACTAACCATTTAATTAGTTAATGGAACCCAACTTAAAAAGTTAAGCACCTTAGGCTCTCATAAATGAGACCTCGATCGACGGTCCATGTGTGAGACGAAGGCCATTACACCCTTCGTACTGCACATCCATCGCTAAGTTCAAAGTGTTTTCAAAATGAACCTTTGGTGAAATTGATTAAGTTTCCATCGACGGTGAAAATTGCCGCCCCATCAATTGACATACACCCCGTCGATGGCACTCGTCTGTGCACAATGCCTTGGGCAGTCCTTTGACCCCCAAAAGCAAGGGTCCTCTTAAGGGCACTTGTTGGGTCATTAGGGAGTCGTGCCTGGACATTTCGATAATGAACTAATTCTTATATGTATTAAACACACTTCCACTAATTTTCATCATTTTAAAACTCCTAAAAGCTAGTCAAATAGGCTAAGGCACACTAGTACCTCATTGGACTATTTTCAGGACATCTTGGACATTTCGGTTTCTAGACATCCTAAATGATTTATATTCATTAAAATAGACCTCAAAATAGTGTACATGTCTAGGATTTTCGAAGTGTTACATTATCCCCCCCCCTTAGGAATATTCGTCCCCGAATGATAGTAAAACCTTTTGAATGAAGGAATAGACTTAAGACAAGCAACCCAACAAAAAACAATACATTATAAAATAATTTACAACATAAATCATATCATTTACCAATAGGCAATTCAAAACATAAATCACCATACACAACGCTCAAAATCACATTATGAGGAATCTCTTTCTCACAACAATAACATGAGCTCAACATACCTTACATGAAACAATTATGCAAAAGTTATAGTTGTCGACATGATACATATCGTTTCATAAAGACTCACGATGTCAAAATGCATAACCTAACTAAAAACAAGCAAAATTGCAAAATTTCCAAGTCGAAAGCACATTTCACTGTAACTTATTGAAACAACATCAAAACTAATTTTTTTGCAAAACATCACCAAAAATCATGAAAGTTTAATTTTTAGTCATTATTTTCATTATTAGTAAAAACAACTAACCTTAGTTATCAAATAAAATGAAGGTAACAGGAATTCATTTCGGACTTGGCCTCCCATGTTGCACCCTCAATTAGGTGATTCTTCAATAACACCTTTACGGAAGCCCCCTTTTTGTTCCTCAATTTCTTTACTTGCCTATGAAGGATTTGAACAACAAGTTCCTCATAAGAGAGGTTATGCTTTACACCAAGACCCTCAATAGGAAGAATGAACTTGGGATCATTGATGCACTTCTTAATCATTGAAACATGGAAAACCAAATGAACATAAGAATATTCACTAGGAAGTTTCAATTCATAGGCAACCTTCCAAACCATTTGCAAGATTTCATTGGCATACAGAGAACTAGGAATCAACTTCCCTTTATTGCCAAATCTAACTGCCCCTTCAATAGGAAAAATTTTCAAGTACACTTTATCACCTTCTTCAAACTCTAGATCCAATCTCCTATGATCGACATATGACTTTTGCCGATTTTAGGTTGTTTGCAGCTGGTTCCTTCTGTTATGAACCTTCTCCAAAGACTTATAAATAAAATCGGGACCCAAAAGTGAAGACTCATCCACTTCAAACAGTCCAATAGGATTTGTACACCACCTAACATACAAGGCCTCATAAGGAGCCATGGATATGGATGAATGGAAAATATTATTGTAAGAAAATCCACCCCAAATGCTTATCCCAATTAACCTTGAAATCAATAATAAGAGACCTATGAATAAACTCAAGGGTTTGAATATTATTCTCACCTTGAACATCCATTTGGGTATGAAAAGCAGTGGTTAGCTTCACCTTAGTACCCAACCCTTATTAGAATGATCTGCATAACCTAGATGAGAATTTCGCACCCCAATCCGATATGATAGATAAAGGAATGCTATGGCGACACACAATATTATCTCTAAAGATCCTTGCATAATCTTCAAATGAATAGGTACACTTTATAGGAATGAAATTAGCGTATTTGGTCAACCTATCAACAACCACCCATATAGAGTCATATTGCGTTTGTGTCCGAGGTAAACCTACCACAAAATCCATATTTATGTCTTACAACTTCCAAGTAGGAACTTAGATTTCATGGGGTATACAACCCAACTTTTGATGTTGTGCTTTCATTTGTAGGCAATTTGGACACATAGCAACACATTCCTCTATGTCCTTTTTCAAAAATTTCCCACCAAAATACTTCCCTAAGTTCATGGTACAGTTATGTCAAACACAGATAAATGGAGTAATGGGACCCAAGTGCTTCCTCAAAGATACGGTTCATCAAATCTTCTACATTGGGAATACACAACCTTCCTTGATACCTCAAGACTCTATGCCCCCCCCTAAGGATAATGACTCGTTAAGCTGGTCAATAACCAATTTCTTCAACTCTATCAGTTGTTCATCAAGTGTTGTTTGGACTTCACCTGAACTATAAAAGATGACTCGGTTTATTCATGTACCATAAAACCACCATTACGAGAATCTTACAACCTTACATCCAACCTAGCCAACCTATGAACAGCCTTTACTAGTTCTTTCTTTGCATAATCTACATGAGACACATTACCCACGGTCATACCACTTAGAGCATCTGCAACCACATTAACCTTGTCGGGGTGAGAGAGGATACACATGTCGTAATATTTCAACAATTTTAACCACCCCTTTTGTCGAAGATTTAACTCCTATTGAGTAAAAACATATTGAAGACTCTTGTGGTCGGTATACACATCAACATGGACACGATACATGTAATGCCACCATAGATTTAAGGCAAATACCAAGTGTGGTAACTCAATCATATGTTTTATAATTTCTCTCATGCACATTAAGTTGTTTAGAAGCATATGCTATTACTTTCACATTTTGCAGGAGGACATACCCTAAAATCATTCGAAATTCATCACAATATACAACAAATCCCTTTGTACCTTCTAGTAAAGTCAACATCGGAGCGGAAGTAAGCCTATTTTTCCATATTTGGAAGCTTCTTGCTCACACCTCCCACCACTCAAAGTTCTTAGTCTTTTGGGTCAACGTAGTCAAGGGAGAATCAATGGATGCAAAACCATCCACAAACCTCCGATAATAACTCACTGGACCCAAAAAACTCTTAATATCAATTGGAGTCAGTCGTCTAGACCAATTTCTCACCTCAGCTCCCTAATTAGAGATTATTTGACCAAAAAACGTTACTGACCTCAACCAAAAATCAAAATTTATATACTTAGCAATGTCACAACCGAAATCTAGACCCTAGACAAAGCCGGTGTCATTGACCTTGTAGAGGTTGCAAACAAGCCTACCTACGTTATTCTTACTTCAACTAGGTTAATTTAGCTGAAAATTATAACTTTTTGTTTCTTATTTCATGGTAATTATCTTAAACTTAACGGGCGTTCACAAATAAAACATCTAATATAAATATAGTCAAATGAAAGAAACAGTTCATAATTTCACTAAACGTGTTCTTGCCAAAATGACACCAATACAAAGACTGAATAAAAGTAGAAAGAAACACTAGTGGAACATGTTACACTAGCGATAGCCTACATGTAAGCTAGAAAATAACAGTAGACATCCTTGAAAGCATGAGGGCCTACCAAGTCTTGATGAAAGCTCCATGTCAGGATAGATGCAACGTCAACCTGTAAGATGTAGCCTCCACCTGTCCCTGCACCTAAAATTGTAGAATCGTATGGGATAAGTACATACTTGTACTAAGTGTGGATATCTGCAAGCACACACCAAGGACATGCACGAGTAAGAACAACTCTGTCCTAACAACATGATTATGGAAAGTCAAGTCAGCGGACTTTCTAAAATGGGATTAGGAAAGTCTGTGGAATTGCCAAATCTGAATTAAGAAAGTCATGCCATTAGAGTAACATCCATCATCATACTTATCATATTGCACAAAACACATAACATCTTACACATAGCAACCAACATATTGCATGTAGAACATAACATATTGTGTACAACACATAACATATTTCATATCATTCATTCATACGTCATGAGACTTTGGGATCATAGACTTGACATCAAGACTTTACAAAAATAAAGGCTCCACATGTGGGACCTCAACTAGGGAGCCTTCTTTATAAAACACAGAGTTTGCTTTATTCATTCATATGTATTTCAATTCATTTAATCCATAGGCTATTGTTAACACCACCTATACCTATGATGTAGTTTGAGACTTTCATCAGGTTCGTTGTGCAATAATAAAGTATGACCTAGTATCATTACTTTAGTGTAGCTCACCTCTTTATTATCCTATCCTAACACCTTTGGTATCAATAATTTATTTATGTCATCAGCTGAGGTTGGACTCATTCATTCATTGGGAACTTTAAATTTAACAGACATATACTATGTGAGCATCATGAAATCCAGTGTCTCCTCCACACCGAAAAGAGATGTAATCACCCTCCAAAGTGACCCAAAATATTCTAGTGTACATGGGAATTGTACCCCGCCAGATCCCCATATTGGCAGTAAAGGTTCAATGACTAGGATATATAAGGAGACCCTAAACCGGCATGCCGGGACAGTCTCATCTCATGAGAGTTATGTTAACCTCCACCTTTACCAAAAGAAGGCATCACTTCTCATAGATAGTAGATCGGTGCTCTGCATAAATTTCCATTACATTCAACTCATAAATCATGGAAGCTTTATTCTAGTATGAGGACATCATATCTCAATGTATGATTTGCCATCTAGTCGTTAGTGTTAAGTGTGTTTATCTCTATACTTTCATGACAGTGTTCATAGAGACTGGTGTCTTTGTGAACTTTACACTCTCATCGGTGATTACGTTTTGTTAATATTGACATAGGCTTATTTGTGATTTCTCTCATATTTTACATTAGCCTCATATCATGTTGTCACTATATTCATTAACATTAGCACATTTGCTCTTCATAATTACTCACCTTCTTTTTACGTGAATGTTCATTCCATCATATGCCAATGAACTTTGCCATTTAGGGTGTTTCACACTCTTACTTAACCCTAGTATGGTTTCATCTTTGCATTGTTCGTTTCATCATTTACTTGTTCATTTCATCATGTGCTAATTCACTTGTCCATTTAGATAGTTTTACACTCTTACTTAACCTTTCTAGGGTTTCCTCATTTCATTATTCATTTCATCATTAAATTACGTACATCTTAGGTTCACTTATTTTTACACGTATGCTAGACTTCTAGTACTATACATACATGCCATGATGCTTTGTCTATAATTCGTTTGAGTGATTCATATCTTCCAAAGTTTATGTGGTACAAGATTTATGCATCTTCTATATATGCAAAGATCTCGATTTTAATCTAAGTAGGAACCATTATTCTTGAATATTTAATTCACGTATGACTTATGTATCAATATGGAATTTGGGCAAGGGAACCCAGTTTTGAATCCCTTGGACAACACATACATTTTTCATTTATTCTTTTTGGTCCACTTGGATTGGGGACCCAAGATCAAGCTCCAACGCCTTCATTTTCTTTTAATTTCATTTATTCACATTTTCTCTTTCTTTGTCGAGGGGTTGTGGGATCGAACCCCTACATACCCTTTTTATTTTAATTTATATTTCCATGGCTTCTTCGAGGTGACCATGAGGCTGTGGGATCGATCCCCCACAACCTTACTTTATTTTTAATTTTACTGTCCTTTTCTGCATAGAGGTCGTGGGTTCGATTCCCACGCGTCACACTTATTTTCTATTCACTTTTTACTTAAGGCGACTCTGGGGAAAGGGACCAAGGGATAAGAAAACCCATACCTTTTTGATGTTCAAACCTTGACTTTCTTCCCAAAACATCTCCAAAAAAATGTCTAAAATCGAAAGTTCAACACCCCAGTCAACGAAAAACCTTCTCATTGCCTACATGATTGATTAACGTTTATTTTTCTTATATTTTCATGTGAGTTATTCAAGTGTGAAAAACCTTGGTAATTTATTTATATAGAATGTTATTTGGCAGAGAGAAACGTGAATGAAAGAAGATAGATTGAACGTGGAAGTGAGATAGACGTGATAGGAGATAATTACCTTAGGATTAAGAGTCTAGCTTTGGACTTAGTCAAATAAGGTTAACTTAGTTAAAAAAAAATATGATTTCCCTTTTATTTTAATCAGCCAATAAATAATAAATATAAATTAATTACACTAATTTACCAACTTAAATTAAAAACAATTTAAATCATTGCTTCCACCTATGTTCGAACCGTGGTAGAGCAAGACTTCAATTTAAGAGCCAATTTTTGGTCCTCTCTCCCAAAAATTTCCCTTTACCTTATTAATGAAATAATTATTTATATATTTAGGCTAATTATTATCTACGTTTATCCTTGAAAAAGACCATTTTACCCCTAAAACCTTAAAACTTAATATTTCCCCTTTTTAAGTCCGATAAATACTCATCCGAGTAAATCTTAATATTCGGGAGCCCTACATGGTTGGAACCAACCTTTCCTTGCTCAAATAACTCCCCAAGTTAGTTGTCTTGGTGGTAGTAAGGGCTTAGAGGTCTGGTTCTATGCGCATCAATCCGTGTGAACCTGATCTAATAGTAGGCATTCTAAACACATTAGACATTATTTAGCATAGCCATTTTTAGGGGTGTTACATTATCCCCATTTAGGAACATTCGTCCGCGAATGAAACTACTAACTATTTCACATAATGCTAGTCAAAACAAACCTAGTTACTATACGCAATCAAACAATAGAAATTAAGAATGGAGAGATAAGGAAACTTAGCCTTAAGGGTAGGAAGTCTAACCTCACGACCTAAAAAGATAGGGGTAGCAGGATCTTATATTGGCCTCAGCCTCCCATGTAACGCCCTAAAAAAGATGATTCCTCCATACTACCTTCACTGTGGCAATCCCCCTGTTCCTTAGCCCCTTGACTTGTCTATCCAAAATCTCAACAGGTACGTCCTCATAGGAAATTTTTTTATCAACCCCCAAACCTTCAACAGGTAGAATAGATGATGGATCAACTAGGCTCTTCTTTAACATACCGAGATGAAAGACTGGATTAACAGAAGAAAGTTTTGTAGGAAATGCAAACTC
The DNA here is from genome assembly GCF_036512215.1 of Solanum lycopersicum. Taxonomy (NCBI): domain Eukaryota; kingdom Viridiplantae; phylum Streptophyta; class Magnoliopsida; order Solanales; family Solanaceae; genus Solanum; species Solanum lycopersicum. The sequence continues at coordinate 33,966,636 of NC_090803.1, read as the reverse complement.
ATAGGCGACCTCTCCCACACGCTGTAGGATCTCATATGTCCCAATATACCTCGCATTCAACTTCCACGTACTGCCAAACCTCATCACCCCCTTCATATGGGATATCATAAACTAGACTAGTCACCAATATCAAACTCGAAGGATCATTTTCTGTTGTCTGCATATCACTTCTGCCGACTGTAAGAAGTAACTAACTTCTCCATAATCACCCTGACCTTCTCTAACTCCTCAAGGATTATATCTGGACCAAAAATGGATGAATCTCCAACCGTGAAGCACCCAAGTGGAGCGCTACACCTTGTACCATACAGTGCTTTAAACGATGTCATCCTCATGCTTGAGTGATAAATATTATTATATGAGAACTCTATCAAAAGCAGCTGGTCATCCCAAATACCCTTGAATTCAAACATACAAACCCTTAGAATGTTCTCTAATGTCTGAATGGTGCGCACTGCCTGCCCATCAATTTGAGTATAAAAGGCAGTACTAAGCTTCACCTGCGTGCATAAGCTTTTCTGGAAGGATCTCCAAAAATGTGAAATGAACTAAGCTCCTCTATAGAAAATGACAGACAAAGGAATACTGTGCCATCTCACAATATCATCAATGTAGGGTTTCAGATAATCCTCAGCTCTATAAGTAGAGTTCACAGGGATAAAGTTGGAAGACATAGTCATCTTGTCCACAGTAATCCATATGAAGTCATGATTCCTCAAAGTCTTCGGAATACCAACCACGAAGTCCATATTAATGGCTTCCCATTTATATGTTGTAATATCAATTATATGACTACGACTGCCAGGCTTAACATGTTCTGCCTTAACATGTTGACAATTAGGACACTTGGCCACATAATCTACAATGTCCTTCTTGATGCCATCCAACCAATAGATCAGTTTAAGATCATAATACATCTTGGTGGAACCTTGATATATGGACTATCTCGAACCATGAATCTCTACAATGATCTTGGTCCGCAAATCATCCACATCTGGTACACACGATCTTTCCTTGTACCTAAGTATTCCATCATCTCCTAAAGCAAAAGACTCATTCATCATAAGCAACACTGAAACCTTCATCTTTATAACCACAAGGTGAAGATGCTCACTCTCCTTGAATTCAACTACTAAGTATGATTCAGAACTAGGATGAACTGAGACGCCTGAACTAGTAGAGTCAACAAACCGCACACCCTGTCTGTTCGGTCTGTGTATATCATTCACAAACTCCTTTTCTTATCTTCAACATGGGTTTTACTTACCATCCTCATAATACTCAAATCATAAGCTACAACAATATCCCTACCTAGATCGTAGTGGACATTCATGTCATAGTCTTTCAAAAGCTCCAACCACCTCTGCTGACATAGATTCAACTCCCTCTATGTGAAAACACACTAAAGACTTTTGTGGTTTGTGAACACATCGACTCGCACTCCATATAAGTAGTGCCTCCAAAACATCAGTGCGAACACCACAGCTCCCAACTCTCGGTCATCAGTCGGATAATTCTTCTCATAAAACTTTAGTTGTTTGGACGAATAATCTTTTACCTTTCCACCCTGCATAAGAACACTACCTAAACCAACCCTAGATGCATCACAATACATAGTGTAATTCTCATCACACTTAGGCAATGTAAGAACCGAGGCTGAAGTGAGCATGTCCTTGAGCTCCTGGAAATTATTCTCACAAGTCTCCGTCATTCAAACTTGGGCTTCTTCTTAGTCAAAGCTATCAGTGAGGCCGTAATGGAGGAAAAAGTCTCCACGAACATGTGGTAGTAACCATTGAATCCCAAGAGGCTATGGATATCTGTGGGAGAAAGAGAATTTTGCCAGTTCTTAACAACCTTAGTCTTCCTGGGATCTACCTCCACACCTTTGTCAGACACAAAATGACCCAGGAAGGTAGCTGAGCTAAGCCAGAATTCAAACTTTCTAAATTAGGCATACAACTGATGTTGTCTAATTACCTGCAAGGTTAGTCTCAAATGTTGTTCATGCTATTCGTTGGTCTGAAAGTAGATGAGAATGTCATCAATGAAAACTATGATGAACGAGTCAAGGTATTCATGTAATACTTTGTTCATGAGAGACATAAATATAGTAGGTTTATTTGTGAGACCAAATTTAATGACGATAAGATAGTAATGAACATAACGGGTCTTAAAGACTGTCTTTGAAACATCTTCATCCCTTACCAAAGCTGATAGGACCCTACATGAAGATCAACCTTAAATAAGAAACTAGACCCTTGGAGTTGGTCAAACAAGTCATCTGCTCAGGGAAGTGGATACTTATTCTTAATAGGGACTTTGTTGAGCTGCAGATAATCCATACAAATTCTAATGGTTCCATCCTAATTTTCCAACAACAACAGTGGAGATCCCCAAGGGGATTTGCTCGGCTGAATGAAACCTTTATCAGTAAGATCATTAATTGTAGATTCAACTCTTTCAGTTCAGCTAGAGCCATTTTGTAAGGAGATGTTGAAATTGGATTAGTATCGGGTTTTAAGTCGATACAAAAGTCAATCTCTCGAGGGGGAGGAACTCTAGGCAAATCATAAGGAAATCTTAGAACTCATTCACTACAGGCACTGAGTCTATGGAAGGAATGTCATGATATAAATAATTAACACTCACAATATGAAATAATAACACCTTGTACATCAATTTATTAGCCTTATGATTTGAAATAAAGGTATTAGGACGACTCGAGTTGTACCCCTCCCAAACTATCTGTTCATCATTAGAGAAATGAAATCTCACAAACCTACAATGGCAATCCATACAAGCATAACAACTATAAAGACAGTCCATGCAAAGAATAACATCAAAATCATGCTTAGATAACTCAACCAAGTCTGCACACATATTCTTACCACTTACAACTATTGGGCAATCCCACTAAAATCTATCAGTTCTGACATTTTTTCCTAAAGTTGTTCTAAGCCTTTAGGATCATGCATGATATTCAGGCAATATTTCAAAAGTGAGAGCAAGAAAAGGAGTTATCAAGGAAAGTGTAGACCGTGGATCAAGTAAAGCATAAAAAGAAATTGAGAATACTTGCTGCATTCCTTTGACCACTTTAGTGGATTTCTTCTACTCCTCGTTGCCCTTAAGGGCGAAGAACCTGTTTCTTTTAGGAGGATCGACTGTTGATGCATCCTGTGGATTAGGTATAGACTGAGTATTACCTCCAGTCTGACCTCATTTCTGTGGGCAGTCCTTAACCACGTTCCTGCTCTTACCGCAACTGAAGCATGAACTATTGTCATGTCTGCACTCTCCAATGTGAGTACAACCACACTTAGCAGATCCCTTTCTGGGACACTGCATCTCACCTCCATTGCCCTTCCTGGGCTCAAATCTTCCTCCTCTAGGTGTGGTACTCCTCTGAGAGTTACAGTTCCCTGAACTCTGTTGCCCCTTTTTTAATCGAGGCTGCTCATGGACACCAATGTTGTTTCTATTGCCTCCATTACTAGAACCTGACTGATCTTGAGGCTTAGGACTTCTAGCATCGTGGATGCCCATATTCTTATAGCTCTCCTCTTCCTGTTGGACATGTATCATCTACTTGGAGAGGTCTATGTTATCATGGAGTGTCACAGACTGACAATCCTCCTCCAAGTCTCCATTTATTCTTGTGAGTAACCTGCTCATCTCATCCCTTTGTTTAGATACAAGGGAAGTCGCATACCTGGACAATTTGACAAACTTTAGGCAATAATAGATGACTGTAATTGATCGGTTTTTAATGTTGATAAAATCTTCAACCTTAGTTTCCCTCATCGCTATGGGAAACAATCTCTCCAGAAAGGCTGTCTTAAATAGCTCCCAAATGATCGAAACTCTACCCAAAACTCCACCATGTTGCAACATCTTGCACGAAGTCGGTGCAACATCCTTGAAATGATAGGAAGCCAACACTACTTTCTCAATACTTGTTTCCCCTATAGCCACCAAGTTCTTATGCACCTCATCGACAAACTCCCAAGGATCCTCCAAAGTCTTAGAAACTTTTAAATTATGAGGATTCATTCTCGTAAAGTCTCTTAGCGTGTCATCCATACTGCAAAATATTGTGTTCTCCTCATGAATATTCTGTTGGTTGACTTGGTAAGTCATGGCCTCGTCCTGCATAGTGTGGCGTATGCCATCTAGGCCAAAGATGCCCTCACCTCAGCATCAGTCAACCCAACAGGATTAACCAGCAAAGCCACTCCTTAAACTGGATACTGGGGTGGAACTTGATTGCCCCCAGCAGCTGCTTCTCCTTTCATCTAGCCAATTGTTCTCCTAATATTCATTCTCTATTAACGACAAGGACTGATGTTAGACATGCTCCTAACATCGAGAACCAAAATTAGGAAAGGCATGATAATATCATAAGAAGGGAAATTTTCCTACGCATTATGCAGTCTATAATTAAGAATAGTGGTGCACTTTACTACTTTGACTTACAAACCACTCTGTGGTTGATGTGAACTTATTATGCTTGTAATTTAACCTAGCGCTCTTATAAAAACTTTGTCACGAACAGAATCTAGACCCAGATGAGACCGACATCATTGACCTCTCACAGTTTTCATACCAGCCTACAAACGTCAGTCATTCTTACTTCATCTAGATTTATTTTAGCGGAAAATTTGATTTTTTTTTATTTCATGCTAAACAACTTAAACTGAATATCATAGGCGTGCACAAATAAACCATCTAATATAGAGATAATCAAATGAAAGAAACAGTTCATAATTTTTTAAACGTATTCTTGCAAAAACTACACCAATACAAAGTCTCAATAAAAGTGGAAAGAAACACTAGTGGACAAGATCTTCTCGCTATAGCCTACATCAAATTTATATAATGGTAGACATCATTGAAAGCATGAGGGCCCAGCAAGTATGGATGAAAGCTCCACGTCTGGATAGATGCAACATCAACTTGTAAGCTCTAGCGTCAACTTGTGGCTGCACCTAAATTTGTAAAGTTGTATGGGATTAGTACACACTTGTACAAAGTATGGGTATACGCAAGCACACAGCAATAACATCCATGAGTAAGAAAAACTCTTTCCTAAAAACATGATTATGGAAAGTCAAGTTAGTGGACTTGCCAAAATGGGATTAGGAAAGTAAGTGGACTTGCAAAATTTGGATTAGGAAAGTCCTGCCAAGAGAGTATCATGCATCATCATACTTATCATATTGCACATAACACATAACATCTTACTCATAGCACATAACATATTGCATATAGAACATAACATATTGCGTATAGCATATAACATCTTTCGTATCATTAATTCATACGCCATGAGACATTGGAATCATGGACTTTACATCAAGACTTCACAAAAATAAAGGCTCAACATATAGGACCTTAACTAGGGAGACTTCTTTAGAAAACACATAGTTTACTTCATTAATTCATACGTACTTGATTTCATTTCATTCATAGGCTAGTGTGAACACCAGCTATAACTACTATATAGTTTACAACTTTCATCGGGTTCGTCGTGCATGATAAAGATTGACCTAGTATCATTACTTGAGTCTAGCTCACCTCTTGATTATCCTATCCTAACACCTTTGGTATCACTCATTTCATTATCTGCATCAGCTGAAGTTGGACTCATTCATTCATTGGGAACTTTAAAATGTGACTGACATATACCATGTGAGCATCATGAAATCCGCTGTCTCCCCCACACCGAAAAGAGATGGAATCACCGTGCAAAGTGACCCAAAACATTGTATCGTACATGGGAATTGAACCCCGCCAGATCCCTATATAGGCAGTAAAGGTTCAAAGACTAGGAGTTATAAGGAAACATATAACCAGCATGCCGGGACAGTCTCATCTCATGAGAGTTATGTTAACCTCAACCTTTACTGAAAGAAGGCATCAGTGCTCATAGTTAGTCTATCGGTGCTCAGCATAAAGTTCCATTACGTTCAACTCATAGATCATGGAATTTTTCTTCTAGTATAAGGACATCGTAGTTCAATAGATGATTTCTCATCTCATAGTTAGTATTGAGTGAGTTAATCTCAATTCTTTCACTAAAGTGTTCATGGAGACTTGTCTCGTCTTTAACTTCACACTCTCATAAGTGAGTACATTTTGGTAACATTTACTTAGGCTCATTTGAGAATGCTCTCATCTTTTATATTATCCTCATATCATGTTGTCACCACATTCATTAACATTAGCACATTTGCTCTTCATAATTACTCACCACTTTTTACGTGAATATTCATTTCATCATATGTCAATGCACTTGTCCATTTAGGGTGTTTCACACTATTACATAACCCTTCTAGGGTTTCATCTTTTCATTTCATCATTTCCTTGTTCATTTCATTATTTAACTGTTCATTTAATCTTGTGGTAATGTAGTTAGCCATTTAGTGTGATTTACACTCTTTCTTGACCCTTCAAGGGTTAAATCATTTTATTAGATACACCTTATGTCCACTTATTTTTAAATGTATGCTAGACTTATTGGTCTATGCATACAAGACATGAGGCTTCATTCATAGTTCGTTTAAGTGATTCATATATTACTATGATTATGTGGTAAAAGACTTATGCATCTTCTATGTATGCCAAGATCTCAATTTCGATCTAAGTAGGAAATATTATTCTTTAATATTTAATTCATGTATGACTTATGTATCAATACGAAATTTGGGTAAGGGAACCCAGTTTCGAATCCCTTGGACAATACTTACATTTTTTATTTACTTAATATTGGTCCGCACGGCTTGGGTACCCAAAATCAAGCCCCAATGCCTTCATTTTCTTTGAATTTCGTTTATTAACATTTTCCCTTTCAGTGCCGATGGGTTGTAGGATCGAACCCTCACAACCCCTTTTTATTTTAATTTCTTTTTCCATGGCTTCTTTGTGTCGACCATGAGGTTGTGGGATCAAATCCCCACAACCTCACTTTATTTTTCATTTAACTTTCTTTTTCCGCCTAGAGGTCATGGGTTCGATTCGAATGTCTCACAATTATTTTCTTTTCATTTATCCTTAAGCTTGACCAAGAGGTTATGGGTTCGAATCCCATTCCTCTCATTCTTATTTTTATAGATTATTTTCCATCCAAGACTATGGTTTGAATCCTCTTTGCCATATTCCTTTTTACTTCTTTATTTTATGGCTTTTAACATGGTGAGGTCACGGGTTCAATCCTCAATGACCTAACTTTTTTTGATTAATTTTTTCACAACATCTAGTACCCTCTTTAATTGACCGAAAATCATTATTTGAAACTGGAAATTTTATTGTTTTTCTTCAGCATCTTTTCATCATGTTACACATTAGTTCTTTTAGAGTTTCATAGTTCATTTAAACATGTTTGGTGCATTTCCATGGATTCAGTTAACCAAGAGCTTATTACCTATTTCATCCACATTACACTTCATATGAACATCACGATTTACATAAGTTTGTACACGTAAGATCACTACCATAACATTACAATTTTTTAGCCTTAAATTGAGAACACCTAGCAAGGGTCACATTTTTGCCCACACATGCTCATAGTTTCGTAACACATATGTTGTCATTCTCAAACACACATACATGAACATACTGATCAGAACAAATCAACGCACCCTAATATCTACCAGTAAACATACCCAAACTATAAATCATTTGTAGCTAGTGATAGGAACATTCAATGGGAAACAACCCTAGTTTTCGGAATAGATTCATCAGAACCTTAGGGGTCTCTTGGGAATGGGACCAAGAGATAAGAGAACCTATACCTTTTTCACGTTCAAACCTCGACTTGCTGCCCAAAAACATCTCCAAACACACGTTCAAAACAAAAAGTTCAACACCCCACTAAACGAAAAACCTTAGCTTTGCCTATGTAATTGATTAACGTTTGTTTTTCTTATATATTCGTGTGGGTCCTTTAAGTGTGAAGAACCTTGATAAATTTTCTGTTCTTGAATGTTATTTGGCATAGAGAAACGTGAATGTGATAAGAGAGATTGAACGTGAAAGTGAGATAGATGTGAGAGGTGAGAGTTACCTTAGGCTTAGGATTCTAGTTTCGGACTTAGTCAAATAAGGTTTACATAATTATAAAAAATATGATTTCCCTTTTATATTAAATCATCCAATAAAAAATAGATATTAATTAATTACTTTAATCTACCAATATAAATAAAAAACAATTTAAATTATTTCTTCCACCTAGGTTAGAACCGGCGTGGAGCAAGACTTCACTTTAAGAGCCAATATTTGACCCTCTCTCCCCAAAATGCCCCTCCACCTTTTCAATTAAAATAATTTATTATATTTTTACTCTAATTACCATACTACCCTTATGTTGGAAAAAGACCATTTTATCCCTAGATCTTCCAAAGTTAACATTTCCTATTTTAAGTCTAATAAAGACTCATCCGAGTAAATATTCATATTCGGGAGCCCTACATTGATGGACTTAAGCTTTCCTAGCACAAATAAATTCATAAGTTAGTTTTCTTGGCTTTAGAAAGGGTTCAAAGGTCTTGTTCTACGCGTATCAATCCAGGTGAACCCGGTTTAATCGTAGGCATTCTAGACACAATAACATAGGCATTTTAGGGGTGTTACCGGAAAATTATTTGTTCTCCTTAAGAACTTGCAACACAACCCATAAATTGTCCATGTGATCACCCTCATTTTTCGAATATACCAAGATTTCGTCAATGAAGACAATGATAAATGAATGTAGGTAACTTTAAAACACCGTATTCATGAAATACATTAATGCCGCCGCGTCATTTGTCAGGCAAAAGGACATTAATAACAACTCAAAATGACAAATCATGTTCGAAATGAAATTTTTTGTATATCCTCACATTTTACCCTCAGTTGGTGATGCCCTGATCTCAAGTCAATCTTAGAAAAGTGGCTTGACCTTTTAAGTTTATCGAGTAAGTCGTCAATCGAAGAGAGAGGATACTTGTTATCAATAGTGATTTTATTGAGTTGGCGATAATCCATACACATTCTAAAGGAACCATTCTTTTTCTTGACAAAGTATATCGAAGCACCCTATGGAGAAATACTAGGTCTAATGAAGCCTTTATCTAGTAAATATTTAAGATGAGCCTTCAACTCTTTCAATTCGGCCGAAGCCATACGATAAGGAGGAGTTGAAATGGGATTTGTATCCATTAACAAGTATATACAAAAATCAAATTCCTGTTCAAGAGGAATATTGGAAAGATCATTAGGAAAGACCTCCAGAAATTCCCTTACTATGAGACCAACTCAATAGGAGGAATTTGGACTCTAAATATTGGACTCTTATTATATGGTATAGACACCCTTTAGAGATTATTTTACAAGTCTTTAAAAAAGAGATGATATGAGCTCTAGGAATAGAATTTCCCCCCTTCCACTCTAGAGAGGGTTCATTTGAAAAGTTAAATTTCATCACCCTTGTTCTGAAATATATATAGGCAAAGCAACCATGCAACCAAGCAATATCAAATATGACATGAAAATCCAACATATCAAGTTCTACTACTTCAACATAAATTACTCTATAGGGAAATATTATAGGACATATTCTATACACCGACTTGGCAACAACCGATTCCCCACTTGTGTAGATACGATAAAAGGTTCATCTGAAATATACAATAAGATATTAAATTTCTTAGCTATCAAGGAGGTAACAAAAGATAATGTAGCGCCCAAATCAAAAAAACATATACATCAATGGAAAAGACTTTCAACATACAGATCACAACGTTGGGAGAAGTCTCTTACTCACCCCTAGAGATGAAAGCATAAAATAAGTTCTTATTCAGAGCATTATTAAATTAATTTTTTTGAGTTTGACCACTACCCTGGTCTTGCCCCCTCAAATTTAGGAAATCTCGAGCGTTGTGTCCAGTTTTACCACAACCAAAAAAACTCAGCCTTCTCACTAGTTGTCAACCCAATATCATAAAGGATCTTGAAGATTTCTTCAATGAAATCATGAGGGTCTTCTTAAACCTTGGACCTATAAATAGTAGGGGCATTCATTCTAGTGAAATCCTTTAGACGCGAGACTATGATAGCAACTTGTTGGTTTTCTCGAGGTACAACCTCCCAATTATATTGCATTATTATGGATAATCTTGAGTAGTGGCGGCTTATGCTTAGGTAGTAATGTCTTTGTCCATCTGGAAAAAGAGAATCTTGGATGGAACCATCCATCAGAGGAGAATCGACCAGAGCTTGGTCATCATTAACCTCTTCTTTAAGAGAAGGAACTTGATCACCACAGGGAGGAACTCCCGCATTGAAAATCTCATCTTCATGTCTTAGTGCCACCTTCCTTCAGGTGTTCATTGCCTATGTTCACAATAAAAAAATTAGATGCAAAAGTACATATCGCTAATACTCTAGATGGGCGATATTGGACTTCCACGAAAGTGAGATTTTCCTATGTATCACATTGATTCCTATTCATATGTGTGGCGTGCTTCAAAATTATAGTACAAATATACATAGACGTTGTTGAGAGAGACATCGACCCAAAGATATTTAATCTCATGCTCTGATAGAAACTTTGTCACATTTGGAGAGTAGCTCTAGACGTAACTGACATCTTCGACAACTTTGAGGATTAAGACTAGCCTCTTGTCTTACATCATTATATTGATATGTCAAAAACGCGGAAAAATCTAAAACTTTTCATTGCTTCTACATTGTGGTTTTCTTAGACCTATACATACACATAATATATATATTAAGTGTACGTAGACCCTTCATATAGGAAGATTACATAGTCTTCTAATTTTATTGCATATAGGTATATAAGATATAATAGTGTCAAACAGATGTCTCATCTAATAAACATCTAAAAAGAGTATATAAAATTTGGCCTAGCCCATATATTAATGAAATAGTTCCACATATAGGACTTACAATGTAAAATATCCAAATGAAAAGGAAAGAAACATAAGAGACTTAATTCTAAAACAAATTCATAGCTTGATAGTGGCATTGCCCTCTGAAAGTTAGGATATACCCAATTTTGATGATTAAGAATTCGAAGTCTTCTTTAACGTCCTCTTCAAAAGCCCTTCAACAACCACAATTTCATATGTCGGAAAGAGGAAAAATGGATTTATTACACAACTTGTACTAAGTATGAGACAATATACACAAATATCTTGAAATCATGCAAAGAAAAGGGACATTTCATAAAAGTATGCAATTTACTTTGAAAATATTTATGCATATTAAATAAGACCATACCAATCAATTAGACACATTTATTATGTCCAATACATGTACACAACAAGACCAACAATACTAAGTCTAGTCAAGTCAACATGCATATCAAACAAGTCCCCTAGTTCTTGAACCATGCTTCCTCCATAGGGAATACTAGTTAGTTGGATCCACCTAGATTCTATGTTTATGTTTAAATACTACGCACCTTGAAAATTAGGCCACCATCTTCGCTTTAGGGTTTCATGACATCGGATTCCACATTTAGGACGTGTTGTCTATTTCAGTTAAAGAAAGTGTTCCTTCAAATAAAATGAAGTAAAGAAGTGAACACAAACAATATTTAGCTCGTGCAGTCTATGTTGGTTGAGGTAAGCGTGCGTGAATGTAAAACGAAGTAATGAAGTGAATACTAACCAGGGTTACTCACGAGTTTTTACTTAGTCGGACTTAAGGGAATTCCTATAACGTTGTTCTTAAATATTTATAAAGTAAATGTGATTCATATGTTGACACTACATGTTGATAATCCTATATGATGTTAGTTTCACTTATGAACATGTTATTGGTCTGTATTGCTAAATATGATGATGACTACACTTGATGCTATGTTATGTGAGGTAAGACATTGCTTATGATCCTTTGTTTTATTTATTTGGTTGAGTGAGGTTATGGGACTTTACTTGGTCATTCCATTTCTAGTATTGATGGTAGGTTATGAGTAAGGGTCTTGCATATGGTGTAATGTTATGAATTATAATAAATGCTTTATTATTATATCATGATGTTTGAGTTCTTTTGGTTGTGTACTTATATTTGCTATTACACATGGTTACTTGGTTATACTTTATGATGTTTGTATTGTGTTTTATATGATCTTGTCTAAAGGAACATGTGATTGTTTGCTTATATGGTTCTTGGTTGTGCATAAGGATATTCAAAGTAAATTAGCATGGTTTTGAACAAATGTCCCCTTTATCATGATTTCAAATATATTATGTGAATGTTTCCATACTAAGTACAAGTGGTGTACTAACCCATACTTATATGTTTCTACATTTACGTAGGTTCCGACCGTTGAGTTTCTAAGAAGGACATTTGAAGAAGACTTGGATTCTCATTTGTCAAAGTTTTGTGCGTCCTTGTCATTCTGTGGCAAATTCCACTATCTATCTACTTGAAGTTGTTATAGTCCAAAGATATTTAGTTCCTTCTCTTTCATTCGAAGAATATTATTGTATAAGCCTATATGTGGATTTTGTTGTATTGAAGAATGGTCAATGCCCAAATATTGTACTCATTCTAGATGCTGTAAATGTTATACTTTCCTAATACACTATCTTTGTTTATTGTGTATGTAGATTAGAAGTAGAAGCCTATGTAAGCTTCCTTTGTGAGGAGTGTATGTAAAATCCCTATATATCTATGATGTGTAAGGGTTAGGTCTGTGTAAACCTGATTATGTAGATGTAAAAGAAATGTTTTAAATTTTCCACATTTTAACATATGATATATTTTGATAAATTCTAAGAGGATAGTCTTAGTCCTCCACGAAGACGACGACCCTTGTTACTTATACATCACTTCAACTCAACAAGTTAACATTCATTACTACAGAAACTAGAGGAACCATACATGTATTTAAGAACATCACATAAAGACCATTCTCTAAGACAACCCCCAAGTTACACTATTTCACTATGAAAGTAGTATCCTATTCTACTACTTCCACTTAGTGCTCCTTAGGAATCACGATAGACTAGGAACATCATTCATAATTTACATATCTTTCACATACATTAGACATAAAATCAACATACCTTATTAACATTAGAAATACTATCAACATGCTTCATTAACATTAGTAATAAAGTAAACTTACTTCATTAACCTTTACATGGATCTCAAACGGTTATACCTATGCGGTCACATAGAGATTTCTTCTTAGTAACCCATCACAACTAACTAAAAGAACACATCTCTATAGGTACATTGCATACTACATCTATAGTTATGAAGAGTACCCACCCCCTATTCAATTCCTCTCGGTGCTACGCCTTACTACCCCGAGATGTCTTAAATATTCATTACATTCATTAAATATAGGTTAATGGATAACTATTTAGTACCACATCCCAATTCTTGAAAAGTAATTATTCCTCGAGGTTACTTTTAAACACTAAATCTCAACTCACAAAGAGTATCCAACCTCAAACCTATATTTGTAAATCTCTTGGAAATAGTGAGGTTTTAACAAAACACTTCACCTAAACTCACGAGTAGTTACCACCCCAAAATCCTAATTTTTAATTCTAATGATTTCCTAGGAATATTATGGTTGATACTAGACATAATATTTGTACTCATGAATAGTGTACACCCCAAAATCCCCACATAATTTATTAGAGTCCTACTAAGAAAACCTTTCAATAGACTCTCATTCATACAATTTCATTAACTTCATTTATTCAATCATTCTAGGTATGTTTTTGAGTATATGTTAGGAAACCTTTCTCATTACCCTTATCATTCCTAACTTTTACATCCTAGACATGATCATGCTATATTTAACATAATTCACACATTCTAAACTTCATAAAATTACATGAATATTCATCGAAATCTCACTTTACTTTACGTTCAATGCATTCAAGGCCATAATCACAATACAAAATATTTTTTTTGTGTGTGTAGGCATCTAGTAAACATCGCCACCATAAGTGGACCATACCACTAAAGATTAATTCAACAATAACTAGACAATATAGATTAACTTACCCTTCATAAGAGACTTTACCACCTTTTCTCAATTCTCCAAAAAATCATCATAATATGGCATTAATGGCAGTAGATAATCACAATTAAACATAAGAGAAACTCATTCTAACAATGTCTAATCATATTCATCAAACCCTATTCACAAGTCAAATTTTGAGAATTTGCATTGTCATGGGTTCATTGAATTTTTGACGATGAAACCATCAACTAACATTGAAAACATCATAATTCACCCATAAAAACCTTCTCATTCATGAACTCTTGATTAGAATTTGAAATAGAAGAATTTAGGGTTTTGAAACCTTTCTTTGAAAAGCATTTGTATTGGTTCTTTTAATGATATAACAATCAAGGAAGAATTACCAAATCTTATATGAAGAAAAACCATGATATTTGGTGAAAAAACACCGAAAATAATAAATCCTAGACGTACATTGAGTTCAAACATCCATGAAGGTTTGGGAGAACTTTTCATAGGAGGGCGGATTTTGATTTTTAAAAGTGAAGTCTAATTGTAGGTCTTAGTATTTACCCAATCACCCCAAGCTTGGCCGAATTGCAGGCTGTATTGCAGGCTCTAAACGACGGACAAAAGCTACTGGACATTGTTTGAACGACTGCACCTCCTGCTGGGCGTCATTTTGAGGAGAGAGTAAACTTCTGGGAGCTTTGTTACCACAACTAAGTATGTATATATTCCCCCAAACGACGGTGCATCAATTGACATAAGGAGCATCAATAGGGGTCATCGTTTGGATGAGATTTTGGCAGCTTTTGTTGCCAATATTTAGGTCCTCCTCAAGGACCTTTAGGTTAATCCATGGTAAGTTGTACACATAGTTTTTAACCCTAAACATGTTCATCTAGGTTCTAGAGTCCTTTCCTATAAATTTAGACACCAAACAACACAGAAACATGCAAAGGCACACTAGAACACACACAAGCCCATAGCAGACTAGTTTTCAAACATCTTGGTCGTTCCTTGACATTTCATTTCCAAACTCTTAAAATTGACCTCTAGTTATAATACTCAACCTTTTAAATACCTTTAACTCATGAAAAAAATGTGAAACTGTTGCTGTACTAATTTCATTTTGTGTGTCGTTACAATCTCCCCCACTTAGAACATCATTCATCTTCGAATAATACTAAGCACTTTCAGGGAAATCAACGAATCAAATGAAATCTCACAAGATATATCATCATGGATACAACATTTATGGTCAATACACACAAATTACAAGGAACACCAACTTCATATCTTTATGCACTCTAAGATACACAAGCAAATTCGAACTATTTCAACTATTCAAAGTGCATACACACCTCATCATTTTCATTTCAGTATGGATGAACTACCTTCTCAAATTTAATACATGCTCAACATATTATTATAAATCTCAACATGTCATAACTTTCAATTACATATTGTCTCATAAACATAATCTCTTTGAAGAAACTAATGCAATTATCCTTACATGCACATTGACATAATAAATATAGATTAACTACCAACCGTACCATGTAACTATGATATTATCAAGATCATCCAAAACATATCACCACAGAAGGCACTCATAATCATAAGGAGGACAAGCAACTCATACTCGAATGCACGACTCCATAACATGACCAAACTAATAAGAATTTTGGTATCAATCTTGAATAAGAGTAGAAGGAAAAGATAAAGATATCAACCATCTTACTACTTAACTCATTCTCCCTCACTTAGGTAAACCCACCTATGAAAAAATCAAAACAGCCATAAGGAACTATAACTCACTGGCCTTTTATTTTTTATTAGATCCTTTTTTGGATTGAATCTCATAGAAATGATTGAGCATTAGGATCCGGAAAATCATGAGGAGATTTGATGGTCTCCCTCCCCTTTGCCCTTGTAAGAACCTCAAAATGAACTACGTATAGCTAGAGTCTAACATGTGTATCATTAGTTAATAAAGTCTGAAACTTATGAATATAAGTGTTAGAGGTCATCTTGAAGTGTTTGGATAAATTTGGAAGAGAAACGTCCAAGACATCCAGAAAGTAGTCTAATTGAGCTTATGTGTCGTAGAGTTTTGTAGTGGAGTTTGGGGTATGATATGAGGGTTAAATTGTATATCAATGGTTCCTACAAATAGAATGAAATGTTAAGGTTCAAAAATTTTAAATACGACACCCTGGGACGACCCTAAGGGTCCCTAGAGAGGACCCAACATTTGCTAAGAAGGCTGTCAAGCAGCCAAGAAATGGAATCAACTCCGCGTCACACAACCTGTAATTTCAGAGAATTTTTTACCCTGTGATGTGGGGCCATCACGAACCATTATGTTTAAAATTAATATGAATAACCAAGGTTATGAGGTGACATCGCGACTCGTAGTGACTTCCCAAAATTTGTCGTGTCATTTTTATGTCATATTAGAATTGGTTAAATGGTCCAATGAAATCGTTCAATTTTAGAAGAGTTAGAGTGAGAAAATATGCAAGGATGTTCGACAAAATTTATAGATTGGGTCCTGGCGCGGTGCCCCTACCCAAGCACCCCAAATGATTCTTTGTAATTTACGAGTTGGCGCCCCGCGCCACCCACATCTCAGTGTTGCCTGCCCCATCCATTGCCCCCCGTTGTTCCGTTTGAGTTCATTTAAGTCTTACCTTAACCCTTTTTTGATTCTAAATATTCTATGATACCTCTAAACACCTCGATTCATTCCTAACATAATTATAACCTTGTATTTATAACTCTAATTCAAGGTAGATTTGAGGGATAAGTTTGAGAATTATTTCAAACATTTTAACAAAGCCTTTGAGTACTTTTGTGGAGTCCTCTATAATTTTTATTTGTTTATTTCAAGACGCCTGTCACGACCCAAATCCGGGCCACGACTTGCACCCACACTTACCCTCCTATGTGAGCGAACCAAGCAATCTAACCTTAACATTTCAATGTAATAACAACAAAAGTAATGCGGAAGACTTAAACTCATTAACAAAAATCAATAATCAACTTCTATAACTCAAAAACTTATCATTATCCCCAGAATCTGGAAGTCATCACCACAAGAACATCTACAATCAAATGACTAAACTAAGAGTATTCTAAAAGCTAAAAATACATAAGAAGCTAGTCCGTGCCGGAGGTTCAAGGCATCAAGACGTGACGGAGGAGATCCAGTCCAAGGTAGAAGTGTTAGCTCACCCTGAAGATCCGGTGTGACGAAGACTGGCTTGAATTACTGTTGAGTCGAAGATGACGGCACGTTCGCTGCATTCCATAATTAAAGAAGAAGAAAACAATAAAAGTAGGGGTCAGTACAAACACGGGTACTGAGTAGATATCAACGGCCAACTCAAAATAGGGAACAGTATATATCAAGTATTATCATAAATCAACTATAAATCTCAACATGTAACAATAAGAAGTACTATAATCATCAATAAGTACCATCAAATTCACACATGAGGACTCAAGCCCCAATACCATACTCATTTGGGAATCATGTTCGTTAGATTGAGTATATTAACATCTTTCAAGATTCATTATCTTTCCTCCTCTTGTATCGGTTCGTGACACTCCGATCCCCTAATTCTATGTGTCGGAACGTGACACTCCGATCCCCTACATGTGTCGGAATTTGACACTCCGATCCCCTACATGTGTCGGAACGTGACACTCCGATCCCCTACATGTGTCGGAACGTGACACTCCGATCCCCTACATGTGTTGGAACGTGACACTCCGGTCCCCTACATGTGTCGGAACGTGACACTCCGATCCACTAAATCTATGTGTCGGAACGTGACACTCCGATCCACTAAATCTATGTGTCGGAACGTGACACTCTGATCCACTAATATCATTCTGTAAATCATCAAGCCTTCTCTATACCAAGGCATCCTCAATCCCATTACTTTAATTCATCAAGCCTTCTTCTATACCAAGGCAACATCATTAATAATGTATATTAAAGTTTCTTTTCAATATTTGGGATTCAATATTTTTGATCATGCTTATCTTATCACAATCACATAATCATATTCATGCAAACATACAATTAAGCATATAGTAGGGTTTACAATACTACCAATACATATCATTCTCTATTAAGAGTTTACTATGAAAGCATGAAAACCATAACCTACCTCCACCGAAGATTAGAAATCGAGCAAGCAAGTTCCCAAAGCTTTGGTCTTCTTCTAGTTTCTCCTCTTTCCCGTTCGTTTCTCCCTCTCTTTCTGTTCTTTTCTTCTTTTTCTTATTCAACCCTCTTTCTTTTACCCTAATTAGTATATAGTTAAGAATAAAAGGTGGCAATAATACTCCGCTAATTAACTTAGGGTTACCTCTTTTAACCCTCAAGAATTTGAGTTATTAATATAAACCCACGAAGTCTATAATTAAGGAAAGAATAGTCCAAAAACGTCCCGTAAAACTTCACCAGAAATCCGACTCTGCCTGGGATTTGCGCAACCTGTGACGGGCCGTCGTGCCTGCGACGGTCCGTCCTGCAGGTCGTCGCAGAGTTCAGAGACCCAAATTTCCACCAAGGGTCTGTGACGGTCCATCCTGCCATTCCATCACAAAGTTTAGAGAGTTGATTTTCAGTACCCAATTTCAGATTTTCTATGTATTTTGGGATGAGACCCCCTCGACGGTCCGTCGTGCCCATGACGTTCCGTCGTGGGGTCCGTCGCTTCTGCCAGTTTTTCTAGAATTGAAGTCTGTTGCTCAAAACGACTAAACGGTTCGTTACATTAGATACCAATTTACCCATCGTTCGTCCCCGAATGATCAAAAGAAGGAAAACAAGGGCGAAAAGGAGTACCTGAATCTATAAACAGGTGTGGGTATTTTTCTCACATATCCGCCTCCTTCTCCCAAGTGGCTTCTTCAACCGGTCGATTCTTCCATTGCACCTTGATGGACGCAATCTCTCTTGACCTCAACATGCGAACTTCTCTATCTAGAATAGCAACAGGCTCCTCCTCATAAGACAAGTTCTCATCAAGTAAAACTGAATCCCAACGGATAATGTAATTTCCATCCCCATGATATCTTTTCAACATCGACACATGGAATACCGGATGTACTCTGGACAGCCCTGGGGGCAAGGCTAACTCATTAGCCACTTCCCCTACTCGCTTGAGTACTTCAAATGGTCCAATGTACCTTGGACTTAGTTTACCCCTTTTTCCAAACCAAATCACCCCTTTCATGGGCGAAACTTTCAACAAGACTTGTTCACCTTCCATGAACTCTAAGTCTCTAACCTTTTGATCTGCATATTCTTTTTGCCTACTTTGCGCCGCTAGAAGCTTTTCTTGAATAGACTTCACTTTTTCCATCGAATCCCTCAAAAGGTCAGTACCCCAAGGTCTAACCTCGAACGAATCAAACCAACCAATGGGAGACCTACATCTCCTACAATACAATGCTTCAAATGGGGCCATATCAATGCTTGAGTGATAGCTATTATTGCATGAAAACTCCGCTAAGGGTAAGAAGCTATCCCAATTACCACCAAACTCTATCACACATGCACGAAGCATATCCTCCAACACTTGAATCGTCCTTTCAAACTGGCCATCAGTCTGAGGATGGAACGCAGTACTAAGGTCCAACCTAATACCCAATTCTGCATGCAATGTTTTCCAAAACTTAGAAGTAAACTGCGTACCTCTATCTGACATGATGGATAGTGGAACCCCATGCAATCGCACCACTTCCGAGATGTAATGTTTGGCTAACTTTTCTGCATTATAAGTCACCTTGACCGGAATGAAATGAGCAGATTTAGTCAACCTATCAACAATCACCCAAATGGAGTCATACTTACCCATTGCCTTCGGAAGACCAACCAAAAAATCCATTACAATTCTTTCCCACTTCCATTCTGGAATGGGCATTCTCTGAAGTGTTCCTCCGGGCCTTTGGTGTTCATACTTTACTTGTTGACAGTTTGGACACTTAGCAATAAAGTCAACAATATCACGCTTCATTCTACTCAACCAAAATTGTTGTTTTAGGTCACGATACATCTTGGTTGCACCCGGATGTATAGAATACCTTGAAATGTGAGCCTCTGTCAGATAGTGTTGATCAAATCATCGACGCGGGGTACGCATACCCTTCCCTTGATTCTCAAAACACCTTCCTCATCGATTTGTGCTTCCTTAGCCTCCCCTCGCAATACTTTATCTTGAATTCTTCTTAGTTTCTCATCATCAAACTGTTTTCCCTTAATTTTGTCAAGAAAAGAAGATCTTGACTCCACAGAAGCCAACAATCCTCCCTTCTCATTTACTTCTAATCTCATCAAGTCGTTAGCTAGAGTCTGAACCTCTCTAGCTAATGGGCGTCTAGAGGCTTGCAAGTGAGCTAGACTTCCCATGCTTCCCGCTTTTCTACTTAAAGCATCCGCCACAACATTCACCTTCCCCGGATGATACAAAATGGTGATGTCGTAGTCCTTCAGTAGTTCCATCCATCTTCTCTGTCTCAAGTTCAAATCTTTCTGAGTAAAGACATACTGAAGGCTACGATGATCCGTGTAGACCTCACACTTAACCCCATATAAATAGTGTCTCCATTGTTTTAATGCAAACACTACCGCGACCAATTCCAAATCATGAGTGGGATAGTTACGTTCATGCACTTTTAATTGCCTCGAAGCATAAGCAATCACACTCTTCTCTTGCATTAGTACTGCACCCAAACCAGAATAGGATGCATCACAATAAACAATGAAGTTCTTCCCCTCTACTGGCAAGGTAAGGATAGGTGCGGTAGTCAACAAAGTCTTGAGCTTCTGAAAGCTTTCCTCACATTCATCCGACCATAAAAATGGGACATTCTGCTTAGTCAAGTTCGTCAATTGGGAAGCAACAGAAGAGAATCCCTTAACAAATCGGCGGTAGTAGCTAGCTAACCCAACAAAGCTCCTTATTTCTGACACATTAGTGGGTCTTACCCAATTCTTCACTGTCTCAATCTTAGAAGGATCCACCATCACTCCATCCTTAGAAACCACGTGCCCTAAGAAGGACACCGCATCTAGCCAAAACTCACACTTAGAGAACTTGGCATAAAGCTTTTTCTCCCTCAACATTTCCAATACCATTCTCAAATGCTCTTCATGTTCCTTCTTGCTCTTTGAGTATACCAATATATCATTAATAAATACGATCACGAAGAGGTCCAAATATGGCTTAAAAATCCCGTTCATCAAGCTCATGAATGCAGCAGGGGCAATCGTAAGACCAAAGGACATCACTACAAATTCGTAATGCCCATACCTCGTTCGCAAAGCAGTCTTTGGCACATCCGTTGCCCGTATTTTCAATTGATGATAACCGGATCTCAAGTCAATCTTAGAGAAGACACAAGCACCTTGTAACTGATCGAACAAATCATCAATGCGGGGAAGAGGGTACTTGTTCTTAATAGTTACTTTATTCAGTTGTCTGTAATCTATGCACATCCGAAAACTCCCATCATTCTTTTTTACAAACAAAACCGGAGCACCCCTAGGAGATGCACTTGGTCTAATGAAGCCTTTGTTCAATAACTCTTGAAGTTGTGCTTTTAACTCTCTTAACTCCGTGGGAGCCATTCTATAAGGGGGTATAGAAATGGGGCGAGTACCGGGTTCAAGATCAATACAGAAGTCAATATCCCTATCCGGTGGCATACCTGGAAGATCTGCAGGGAACACATCTAGAAACTCACGAACTACTGAAACTGACTCAATCGAAGGTACTTGGGTAGTGTCATCCTTGAGATGTGCCAAGAAAGCTAAACACCCTTTACTAATCATTTTCTTAGCACGAAGAAAGGAGACGATGCGGACCGGATTGGAAGTGTAGTCACCCTCCCACACTAACGGGTCTGTCCCAGGCTTGCCTAACGTCACCGTTTTAGCATCACAATCCAAGATTGCAAATTGCGAAGAAAGCCAAGTCATACCCAGAATCACGTCAAAATCATCCATTTCTAAGATAACCAAATCTACATAAGTGTTGCTCCCCACAAAGTTTATCAAACAAGACCTATATACCTTTTCAACTACCACAGACTCACCCACCGGAGTAGAGACACGGATAGGCATATCAAGTAATTCACAATGTAAATTTAGACCATTAGCAAATGAGGAAGATACATAAGAAAACGTGGATCCAGGATCAAACAATACAGAAGACATGCAATCACAAATCAGAAGATTACCTGTGATGACAGCATCAGATGCCTCCGCTTCAGACCGCCCAGGGAAAGCGTAACAATGGGCCCTATCGTTTGTCTGTCCATTGCCCCTACCATGTTGTGATGTAGTGGTCCCAGTTTGCCCATTACCTCTGCCGTTTTGGTGACCACCATTACCTCGACCACCACGTCCTCCAGAATAACGGCCTCTACCATGACCACCTCTACCTCTAGCTATTGGGGGTCTATAACTTTGTCTGGGACAATTTTTCCTAATATGTCCAATCTCCCCACATCCATAACATTCTCTGGAGTCAATCCTAGGCCCCTCGGAGAAGTGTTGACCGGTCTGAGGTGGTCCCCCAACTACAGTCTGTAGTGAAGACTGAATTGGTCGGACTGAGTAACTTCCCGAACCTTGTCCTCTAGTGTATGAACCATTAAACTCACCTCTCTTTCGAAGCCTTTTTGATGTCGGTGTTGTGGTGAAGTCGTCTGGCTTCACTCCTTCCACTTCTATCACAAAGTCTACCACCTCTTGGAAGGATTTTGCCATTGCCGCTATCTGTAAGGCCGAAATCCGCAATTCTGACCTCAACCCCTTCACAAACCGGCGAATCCGCTCTTGAGGACTGAAACAGAGTTGAGTGGCATATCTGGATAGTGCACGAAACTTAGCCTCATAAGCATTTACCGACATCCTACCTTGCTCTAGGCTCAAGAACTCATCCCTTTTCCGATCCCTCAAAGTCCGGGGGATATACTTCTCCATAAACAAACTAGAGAATGAGGCCCAAGTCATAGGTGGTGCCTTTATTGGTTGACACTCGACATGTGACCACCACCACATTTTGGCGTTCCCTTGAAACTTACAAGTCACAAACTCCACACCAAACCGTTCTACTATACCCATCTTGTGTAGTAGCTCATGACAGTCAACAAGAAAATCATAAGCATCCTCAGATTCCGCACCCTTGAAGACTGGAGGTTTAAATTTCAAGAACTTATTGAAAATTTCATGCTGATCATTTGTCATTATAGGCCCAGTAGTCAGGCGTGGAAATGTGCCTATGTCCAATGGAACATCCATGCGGGGAGCCATAGTAGTCGCATGTTGTACCTCCGGAGCCTGAGGTGCTGGTGTAGAGAACACTGGGGGTGTCTGGCCTTGATCAGATAACCCGCTAAGATAAGCCAGAACCTTATTGATCATCTCTGGGGTAGGTTGGGGTGGCATTTCCTCGTTTTGCACTTGTTCAGTTTCCCCATCCTCCCCTTCTCTTATTACTTCCTTGGTCGGTGGAGGAGTCACTGCCCTAGT
This sequence comes from Solanum lycopersicum, assembly GCF_036512215.1. Taxonomy (NCBI): domain Eukaryota; kingdom Viridiplantae; phylum Streptophyta; class Magnoliopsida; order Solanales; family Solanaceae; genus Solanum; species Solanum lycopersicum. The sequence goes on along the minus strand of NC_090803.1, from coordinate 33,943,075 downwards.
ATCAGATGGGCTAGGTGTTTGTCCTCTCCCTCTGGAGGACGTCCTCCCACGACCTCTTCCACGGCCCCTTGCCGCTGTTCTTCCTCGAGCCACAGCCCCAGTAGCTGCCTCAGTTGTTTCTTGTCTGGCCGATGTTGGTGTTGGCGTAGTCGTTGCTCTAGTTCTAACCATCTGCGAAAGAGAGTGAAGATGGTCAGATACCAATTCGTATCACCTAGATACCAATTGGACTCAAGTAGTAGCACGAAAGAAAGAATGAAAGAGTGAAATTTTTCCTAAAGTCTTATAGCCTCTCAAGGAAAAGTAAAGGCGTCCCCCTACCGTTCCTTAAGACTCTACTAGACCTATTCTTGTGTGATGAGACCAACGAACCTAATGCTCTGATACCAAGTTTGTCACGACCCAAATCCGGGCCGCGACTGGCACCCACACTTACCCTCCTATGTGAGCGAACCAACCAATCTAACCTTAACATTTTAATGTAATAACAACAAAAGTAATGCGGAAGACTTAAACTCATTAATAAAAATCAATAATAAACTTCTATAACTCAAAAACTTATCATTATCCCCAGAATCTGGAAGTCATCACCACAAGAACATCTACAATCAAATGACTAAACTAAGAGTATTCTAAAAGCTAAAAATATATAAGAAGCTAGTCCGTGCCGGAGGTTCAAGGCATCAAGACGTGACGGAGGAGATCCAGTCCAAGCTAGAAGTGTTAGCTCACCCTGAAGATCCGGTGTGACGAAGACTGGCTTGAATTACTGTTGAGTCTAAGATGACGGCACGTTTGCTGCATTCCACAATTAAACAAGAAGAAAACAATAAAAGTAGGGGTCAGTACAAACACGGGTACTGAGTAGATATCATCGGCCAACTCAAAATAGGGAACAATATATATCAAGTATTATCATAAATCAACTATAAAGCTCAACATGTAACAACAAGAAGTACTATAATCATCAATAAGTACCATCAAATTCACACATGAGGACTAAAGCCCCAATACCATACTAATTTGGGAATCATGTTCGTTAGATTGAGTATATTAACATCTTTCAAGATTCATTATCTTTCATCCTCTTGTGTCGGTTCGTGACACTCCGATCCCCTAATTCTATGTGTCGGAACGTGACACTCCGATCCCCTACATGTGTCGGAACGTGACACTCGGATCCCCTACATGTGTCGGAACGTGACACTCCGATCCCCTACATGTGTCGGAACGTGACACTCCGATCCCCTACATGTGTCGGAACGTGACACTCCGATCCCCTACATGTGTCGGAACATGACACTCCGATCCCCTACATGTGTCGGAACGTGACACTCCGATCCACTAAATCTATGTGTCGGAACGTGACACTCCGATCCACTAAATCTATGTGTCGGAACGTGACACTCCGATCCACTAATATCATTCTGTAAATCATCAAGCCTTCTCTATACCAAGGCATCCTCAATCCCATTACTTTAATTCATCAAGCCTTCTTCTATACCAAGGCATCATCATTAATAATGTATATTAAAGTTTCTTTTCAAGATTTGGGATTCAATATTTTTGATCATGCTTATCTTATCACAATCACATAATCACATTCATGCAAACATACAATTAAGCATATAGTAGGGTTTACAATACTACCAATACATATCATTCTCTATTAAGAGTTTACTATGAAAGCATGAAAACCATAACCTACCTCCACCGAAGATTAGAAATCGAGCAAGCAAGTTCCCAAAGCTTTGTTCTTCTTCTCGTTTCTCCTCTTTCCCGTTCGTTTCTCCCTATCTTTCTGTTCTTTTCTTCTTTTTCTTATTCAACCCTCTTTCTTTTACCCTAATTAGTATATAGTTAAGAATAAAAGGTGGCAATAATACTCCGCTAATTAACTTAGGGTTACCTCTTTTGACCCTCAAGAATTTGAGTTATTAATATAAACCCACGAAGTCTATAATTAAGGAAAGAATAGTCCAAAAACGTCCCCTAAAACTTCACTAGAAATCCGACTCTGCCTGGGATTTGTGCAACCTGTGACGGGCCGTCGTGCCTGCGACGGTCCGTCCTGCAGGTCGTCGCAGAGTTCAGAGACCCAAATTTCCACCAAGGGTCTGTGACGGTCCGTCCTGCCATTCCGTCACAAAGTTCAGAGAGTTGATTTTCAGTACCCAATTTCAGATTTTCTAAGTATTTTGGGACGAGACCCCCTCGACGGTCCGTCGTGCCCATGACGTTCCGTCGTGGGGTCCGTCGCTTCTGCCAGTTTTTCCAGAATTGAAGTCTGTTGCTCAAAATGACTAAACGGGTCGTTACGACGCCACAAAGCGAGTACAATAGAACAAAAAGAATGTATTTATAAGAATACCCTGTCTTTATGAGACCCCCATGTCATGAACCAAAACTCTTGAATTCATCAGTCACATTTAAAGAGACAGAAAGTTCTTAGTAGAGTTGAAGAAAGCTTTTGAGTTTACTAGTGAATCATTTAAGATAAACCATTTGTTTGAATAATGTTTCGATGAAGTAAGTATGAGAATGATAAAAGTCATATACATGATTTTCTTATTTTTGTTTTTACCCTTGAGCCAAGTCGTTCATTCCCATAATAGCCGCATGATATCCAATTACTTGATACCTTTATGATGAGTAGCTTTTTGAAATCATAATTCTTGAGTAATAAGTTTTTTAACCATTAGAATTTATATTTCTAATCATTGCATTATTACATGTTATCCATTAAGCCTTTGAGTCGAGTTGTTCGTTCCCATAATTCTTAATGAACCCTATAAGTTGAACAGTATTGAGATAAGAAGTGTCTTTGAGTCCTTGAGTTAAGCAAGTGGGGATTCTTTAAGTAAAGCAAGGTCCTATACAGATCACAAGGCATATGATGGCCTTTGGCAGCATGAGGTAAAATATTATATCTTCACTTAGGCTTTTAATGATAGTTGTCAATTAGAGAATCTCCAACAGAAATTAGATTTATTTCTTAGACAAGTAAAGTTGAGCTTGTTATTGTATTTTCTTTAATAAACTAAGTTGATTTTACTATTTTATAAATCTTTCTAGATATTGCATGTATATTCTTGCTTTATATTGACTTGACCATCCGAAGTCGAATATCCTATCTTTGAGTTGAGTTTCCAATCTCTAGTTGAGTATCAATTCCTTAAATATCAAATCTTTGATTTAAGTATATTATTCTTGAGTTGATTTGAGTTTAAAAGAGCCAAGTATGATTCCATAATATTATGTTCAATCCTATATTTTGTGCTTTAGATTTCTCCATACGTGCTCATAAATTCAACGTACTGAGCCAGTTGACCTGCATCTCCTCTCACAAATAATCAAGATTATAAACAAGAGATTTGTTGATACCTCCAAGAGTTTGAGTAAGCTATGGTGAGACTCCTTTCTTTTGGAGGATTTCATTTACTTTTAAGTTTAGTCAGGATGTTGTGGGTCTTGTCTTGACTTTCATAATTTAGAGGCTACATGGGTAGTCTGTCTAGTTAAGAAGTATGTATTGTTCATTTATTTTATTGAATGCTTAAAACACTAAAATCGTCTAATTATGGCTAGTTGAATATATTAATTTGATTATTCAAAGTTTTCATTTGAGATAACAACATTGTTATTGTGTTTAATCATTCTAATTCTTTTTTACATTTGCATGCTTAAGTTATTCTTCTACTCGTAGTCAATCAGCATTAGGGGTTGGGGACAACCAATAGTTCTTGATGGTCGGCCATGTCCAGTGTGTAGAATCGGATGGTGACAAACATGGTATCAGAGCACAGAGCTTATGTATCCTAGGGAGTCTATGAAACATCTCAATAGGATCTTATTTATGGTTGTGAGGGACCCACTACTATGAATGAGGTACTACGGGCATTAAATTAAAGTTTCCCTTCTTTCATACTCTAGTCTTGCAATAGAGCTATGTTAGAGAGATATTTTCTAACTCTTGCATTCTCATATTCATCTGACTACATATACTATAGTTGATTGAAAAGAAGATTCAGTCCTTAGTAAATGAGTAATTCTTAGCAAGAAGCTTGAGAAAATTATGATACATAATAGGGGCTTAAGAGAATTCCAAGACTAAATTGAGTGTTCTGTTTTAAAGGAACGCACCCATATTCATTTAAATCGTGAGTTTGAGATAAAAGTGATTTTTACTTTTTCCTTTAAGCCTTCTTTCAGTTAAGTTTCTTATTAGGAAGTATTTTTAGGAATTAAGTATGATTTTTACCATAAAAAGTAGCATGAGTTATGAGATCATGAGAACTAGTAGTGAAAGATCCCAGAGTTAAGGGAAAGTATGCAAAGGTATTGTTATTCTAGAAAGGGAGATATTGTTTTGAAGAAGCTATGTAACTATATTTATGCACCTAATAATTTAATAATGAAGAGGTTTCCCTAAGGGGTAGACTAAAAAGTGTGGAGTTGTTAAGATTCCATAATAAGAGGTAAGGTTTATTGTAGCTAGAAAAGGGGCTATGATGATTTGTCATCGTGTTATAAATGACAAAGTTGAAGTGTTAATCTATATGGAATAGCCTGAGTATTCATAATGTTGTATATTAATCAAGGCTTATGAATTTTTAAAAGATAACCTCATAGTATTGAAAGGATGATGGAGTTATTTGAGAAATAATGTGCAATAAGTGAGTATGAGAGGTAAGGATTGAGTAATTGTCATAAAGTCCTAGTGGCATAGTGTTTTCAAATTGCCATATTATTATTGTGGTATAGTTCAGTAAGAGAGCAATCATATTGATATTTGGGCCTAATAATAAACATTAGGGTTGAATTTGTATTGAGCGTCATGATAAATGGAATGGCAACATGAGGGTGATGATGTTATTCTTGAGATTTGATCTAGAAGACTTGGCATAAAGTAGGTCATAAATTGAGGTGATTATCTACAATAGATATAAGTGGTACAAGTTAGATAACTTAACCATTAGATAAGGGCAGTGAAGTGTGGCTACATCACAGGAGTAAAAAGAGCATTAAGAGAATGTACACCAAACAGAGATGTGTAATAGGTCCATAACATTCAAGTATTATCTTTATTCCTAAGGGGGAGATCACATGATTAAAAATCAAGGCAAGTGGTGAGAATTAGATAGTAATGAGTCGAATGAGTTCGAGGGATATCTTTTTAGAGGACCTTTTAATAATGAAGTAGTGAGAGTATTAGGCTCGAATGTTGTGGTAAAGAGTAATATATTAAGATGAGATTCCCTCTAGAGATTTTGTTTAATCATGAATATAGTAAGAAGTGGACATTAGATGTAGACCTTAATAAGACCAAACCGTTTTATACCGATGTCAGTCGTCATTCGAGGACAAATTCTCTCAAGGGGGAGATATTGGAACACCCAAGAAATTCTTTTGAACTAACACTTGAGGTGTTAATCATAGTGAGTGAAATTTCACCAGGGAATTAATAAATTTCATAAGTATTAAGGTTAGTTTACTAGATTTAGAACTTTGACATCCAAAAAGAATTAAATTGGAATTATAAAAATCTGAAATTTTGCAAGTTAAACTAGATATCATTTTTGGGTTAACTTGAAACAATCATAAATCCTAACACAGGATTAGTTAGGTGTGCTAAAAGGTACAATCGGAACGATCTTTTAATTATCTTTTTAATGCTGCCGAGTGTTCTAGGTTTCAAGTTTTGACTACTTATATTTGAGCTTTGAAGATAGGTTGTGCAGTAAAGGAAAGTTAACCGAAAAAAGTGAGGGGCATTTTTGTCCTTTCCTTACCCAATCATATTTAATTCATTTTTGGTAATATTTTAGGGGTTAATACATTTATGTTAAGTTTTATAATCCTAAAATTTACCTAGGGTTTTATTTGAGTGGTCAAGAAGAGGCAAGAACGAAAAAGAGGCAAGGATGAAGGCATTCGTCAACGTTCTTGAGTTTAGTTGCGGATTTTTGCCATGGTTTTAATCCATAAGAGGTATGTAATATTCAATAGTATTGGTTTAGTTCACCCACACGTCAACATATTATTTTTTAGCAAATTTTCATTCTTAAACATTAAATATTAGAGTTGTTGATGAGTTCTTGATTGGTGTTTTTGAGGTTCATTATAAATCTTAGTGTGTTGAGTTATCAATGAACCATTTAGATTAAATTGAGTCATTTGAGTTTTTTTAAGTATATACGAGTGTTAAAGAGTTAAATAATATAATCCAATTGATTGGGGAAAATCGTTTGATTTAGGAGAGTTAGTGTGCGAAAACGCAAGGACGTTCGATAGAATTTCTAGAGTGTGGCCTGGTGCGTCAGACCTGCCAATGTGCCTTAAACCATTCTCTATAAATCAGGGACTATCTCTCTGCACCTCCCATAGCCCCAGGTTTGCTTGCCCCATCCAGTTTACCCCCGGTTGTACGGTTTATATTTGTTTAAAGTGCACCTTTTAAATTCTAAATGCTCTAAGCTACGTCTAAACACCTAAAATCATTCCTAACATTATAATAAACTATAATTCATAACTCTAATTCAAGAATATTTGAGGGTTAAGTTTGAGAGTTCTTTCCCACATTCTAAGAAAGCCTTTGAATCCTTTTGTGAAGTCTTCTACAATTTCTAAAAACTTGTTTCAAGACTAGAGCAACTGAGTATATTAGAATGAAGATAATGAATTTATACATATACATTCTCATCATGAGACCCCCCATGTCATAAACCTAAACCCTTGAATTCATAATTCACATTCAAAAGAGCGAGAGTTAAGTGTAGAGTTCAAGAAAGCCTTTTAGTTCAATAGTGAATCCTTTGAGGTAAACTATTAGTTTTAACTATGTTTTGAGGGAGTAAGTATGAGATTGATAACTATCGTATACATGAGTTCCTTATTGATATTTGGACTTGTGAGTCGATTCTTTCACGCCCATAACATCCATACGAATTCAAATTTCTTGAGTACCATTTAGATGTTAGCATATTTAAATCCTAAGTCTTGTGTAATAAGTTTCAAAACCATTTGAGATTATTTTTCTAATCATTGGATTATTACATGTTAGCCATGAAGTCTTTGAGTTGAATTGATCATGCCCATAATTCCGCATGAAGCCTATAAGTTTTACAATCATGAGATAATAAGTGTCTTTTACTTATTGAGTTGAGTAGTTCATGCTCAGAATTTCGCATGAACCCTTCAAGATGAATATCATGAAATCATCCACAAACATGCGATCGTGAACCTTGAATCCATAATTAATTATAGGAAAGTTAATATCAAAGTCAAAGAAGTTAAGAGTTAAGTCTATAAGCTAAGAAGCAAGTCAAAGTAAAGTTTCTTAAAGTATTCAACATTCTTACTCAAACGTTTTAACTTTTGTTTAAATCTTATGTTTCAAGTCAACTAAAGAGTAAAGAGTTGAACACCTTTCTTCAAAGTAATATAAGGGAACTAATTATTCCTTAAGAGTCAAGTTTCATGCTAAGCATAGAGATAGAGTTGAGGTCATTTCTCAAATGTTATAAGGGAACGAAATATTCCATAAGATTTATAAAGGTTTTAACATTTATGTTAAAAGGAAAGTAATATTTCCCAAAAAGATTTTTTAACAAGAAAAGGGAATTTTGATTCGAAGAGATCTTTTTAAAGCTAAAGTGTTGAGCAAACTATCTCAAACTAATGAAAGGAAATAATTTCAAAAGCATGAGTTAGATTATATTTTGGAGGTAGTATTGATCTCCGATGTGGGGATGAGAGTTCATATTAACTTAATTCTCCATGTAAAGCATGTAGACATCATGGGTATTAACAGATCATATGTTTTAGATGATCACTTAAGCTAATCTAGTGGATCCACTAAGTAAAGTAAGGTCCTATACCGATGGCAATGTATAATTTGGTCCTTGGCAGCATGAGGTAAAATGTTGTATCATCACATAGCATTGATGGTTGTCGATTGGAAAATATCCCGCAGAAACTATATTACTTTCTAATACAAGTAAAGTTGAGTTTGTTATTGTATTTTCTTTAATGAACTAAGTTGCTTTTACTATTTTATGAAACATTTTATATATTGTATGCATATTCTTGCTTTATATTTAGTTGAGTATCCGTAGTCGAATATCCTATCTTTGATTTGAGTTTCCAATCTCGACTTGAGTCTTTTATCCTTTAATATCTAATCTTTGAGTTTAGAATCTTAATCTTGATATGAGTTGAGTTGAAACGAGGTAAGTATGTTTCCTTTTTATTACGTTCAAGCCTATGTTTAATGATTTATTTTCCTCTTACATGCTCGTACATTCCACATACTGAGCCGATTGGCCTACATCTTCTTATCATGGAGACACAGGTATTCAAGATCATCAAAAGGAGTTTCGCTGATACATATGAGTGTGTGACTTAGGTACGGTGAGCCTCGTTTCATCGAGATGATTTCAATTACTTTTCAAATGAGTCAGGATGTTGTGGGTCTTGTTCCAACTTACTTCATTATCAGTTACAGTCTTCATAGATAGTAAGTTAAGGTAGGAATTCTATATTATTCATTTATATTAGTAAATGTTTTAAAGACTAAAATTTCAAAATTATGGCGAGTTAAATATATTTATTTGATTACTCAAGTTTTTATATGATATAAAAGCAATGTTTAGTGGTCTACATTTTACTAATGTGATCTTGTGTAATGAGTATGATGATTAATAAAGAGAATATATGTTTAGCATCGAAAGGGCATGTAAATGAGATGGAGGTCTCACATTTAGCAAGTCCGTTCTCCCATATGGGTTTCTTCACGTTTAGCAAGTCCAGATTCTCATGATATGTGTTGTCTCATGAGATGAAAACCTTCACGTTAGTAAGTCAAGGGTTATAGTAACAAAATCCTTGAATCTTAACTATGTGGAAACATAGGACAATATATTAGTGAAACCACCTAAATAGCTATGTGAGATTGTTACACCTTAGACAAGTGTTAACCCCTTCTTTTCGATGAGGGAGGAGAAAATCGGATTCCATGTAGCCCACATGGTCTCATGTAAGTTATTGCACTATCTTCTCTAATGTAATATGGTAAATTAATTAGTAAAGTATGTGAACTATTAGTAGGTTTTGTCTTAATTGTTACTACATATGGTGAGGTAAGGTATGAAACTTCCCTTACTCATTGCAGATATGGGACACTAAGGGATGGTCTTAGTAGTGTTCTAGTAAGATTAAGATATTTTCATGTTATGTAACGTTTATGAATCTATCACGTTATGATAAAGTATGGGATTTTGTTCTATGCATGTAATTAGTGACATAATGTCATGCTTAGATTTTGATAGGGTTATGGGGTTCTATTCTTGGTATTGCACAAGTATTATTCTAGGTCGCTTATGTGTTGGATTAATATCATGTTCGGTTTACTTATATTGTTCCATATATGTGTGTGTTGAGTGAATGAACATAAAGCATGGTTTTGACTAAATTATGCCTTTTCTCATTCATTACTGATTTTATGCATAGGAACCATACTTAATACATGTGTTTTTTACCAACCCATATTTCTTCCCTTTTACCCCAAAAATATAGGTTTGGTCCATTGAAGTATATTGAGGCTAAATCAAGAAGGCTTGGACTAGTTTCTCCAACTGTTGGAAGGTTCTCACTGTCCAAGGATATTACCTTGTAATATTCAAGCTTTGTATATAACACTATCAAAGTGAAAGACCTAATTTAGAGACCACATGAGTTTATAAGGTTTGTAACATTGTTTTAAGGTAAAAAATAGTGTTTATAATTCATTAAAAAATTTTAGAGTGAAGATGTCAAGGAACATCCATAACACTGTAGACTAGTGAAAGAAGTGCTAGTGTATGTTAGCGTATTTCACGAAGTTTTGATGAGTCAAAATTTGATCAAATTTGGTGAAAAGGTGTTAATCATGTAGTAGAATAGTTTTAGGGTCAAAAAGTTTGGCTATGATTTTCCAACGACTCTTCTAAGGGTCCTGGAGGAGGACCTATCCATTTTGTCGATATTTGTCAAAAAAGCAGTGGCAACCTACGCATGCCATTTATGAGGCATACAAGGTATAACGTAGCTTCGATGCCTCTGACGTTTTACACTTAACAGATTTTACAATAGTGGCCAAAACACAACTCTTTGACCTTATCGACAAACTTGCAGGACAGTTGGTGCAGGTGGCTGTTGACTGACGTATGGACCATAGGTCCAGGTGTCATAGGCTAGTCTTCATTTTTGCTGTCTTGTTTTAAGATGGTTCAATTAATTAGTGAATTAGTTAAGGATTAAATTAGGGACTAATAGGTGTTTAAATAAGTTAGTTAAGTAACTATATAACCTATCCTAATCCTACACCCAAGTTAACACCCCACAATTCCAAAACCCAAATTACTCTACTTTCTGTTTATTTTCTCTCTGCCAAAGAAGATTCCATTGAAGGGAAAGTTATAAGGGTTTTGGGGCTTCAAGAAAATTAATTTTCTCCATCAATATTCAAATAATATCAAGGTATGGTAACCTTTCACCTTTGGGATTCCTTTCCCCAAAGGGTTCTTCCAAAATTTGTTTTAAAAATGATGACTTCATATGGCTTTATTTCTAATCCGAATGTGATATTCTACTTATAAGTGTTTATGGTTTCCTTTGATTATTATGATTTATGATGTAATATTTTTCCATTATGATGTTCTTGATGATTTAACCTACTATGTCATATAGATCATGAATTGATTGACCGAAATTTCCTAACCGTAGGTGATGAATTGATGTTAAATTGAATAGAATTGATTCAATTGACATATTTATTGTTTTAATTATTATTGTATGATGTTATTAAGAATATTGGTGGTTGAAATTGGATTGGTTGAGGGTAATACCATTGATGATGGCTTTTGAAAAAGGAATTGGTATGACTTTGTGATCTTGAACCTTTACTTCAATTTTGATGGCTTTTACTTGGTGAAGATGTTCAATTGAAGAATTCCTTATGATTTGATTAAGTAGGTGTTGGTATGAATATGAAATTTAAATGTCTGTATTATGTGATTTTGAGATTATACTTAAGATTTAATGATATAAGGTTTGTTATGAATTGTCTATGTGTCTTATTATGACATGGTGATGATAATGTGTTGAACTCACATATAAGGTTTGTATTTATAGGATGTTCTTATGAAATTACAATATATCTAATGACTGTGATATACAATGGGTTAGTCTCCTATGACTTAAAATAAGCTATGATGAATAATAAAAAGGCGAAAAGACATTTCAAAAAGGACTCTAGCTTATCATAGAGTGAACTATTAGTGAGGAGTGTCCCTTACCAAGCAGGGAAAGTAGGTTCACTGTTGTACTTTTGAGATTGGAGACTATAATTCAATGTGCATCAAGAGGGTCCCAAACACATGTCCTAGATCTTGAACTCTGTTGCCCCCATAGGAATACTAACTAGACAATCAAATTACAATGCTACGTTAATGTTTTTGTACTACCTTTGAAAGTAGTGCACCTTCTTTCGGTATTGGACTTCATGACACCGGATTTGATATTTAGCTCTTGTTGTGTATTACGGTTAAGGAAAGGGTTCTGGAAAGTAAAATAAAGTAAGGAAGTAAACAGTTACTAAGGTTACTTGAGTGGTTGACTTAGTCAAGATAGTGGTATGGTGTGCTACCTATACATTACACTAGTTGACTTTGAGGAAAGTACTAGAAGGTTGTTCTTAGATTACATAAAGTAAATCTTTATCTAAATGTTGAATATCCCTTTTGATGATCCTACATGATATTAGTTTCATTTATGAACATGGTAATGGTCTATATTACTAAATATGATAAAGATTACTCTTGATGTTATGTTATATAAAGTTAGAAAATTCTTGTAATATTTTGATTGAATACTTGGTTGAGTAAGATCATGAGGGTTTTCTTGGTAATTGCACATGTGGACTCTATTGTTGGTTATGATTAAAGGTCTTGGATATGATGTAATGTTATGAACTCTTATATGTGATTTTTTATTGTTGCATGATGTTAAAGTTCTGTTGGTTATTTACACAAGAATGTTATTATACATGTGGACTTAATTATGCTTGATAATTTTGGTCTTGTGTTATTATATGGTTTTTGTAACGACCTGTTTAGTCGTTTTTGAGCAGCAGATTTTATTTCTGGAAAAAAAGGCTGAGGCGACGGACCCCACGACGGACCGTCATGGGCACGACGGACCGTCGTAGGGTCTCATTTCAAAACACTTAGAAAATCTGAAAATTGGGTACTGAAATCGACTCTCTGAACTTCGTAACGGAATGGCAGGACGGACCGTCACAGTTTTGACAGACCGTCACACACTCTTCAGAGAAATTGAGTCTCTGAAGTTTATGACGGAGCAGCAGGACGAACCGTCGCAGGCGCGATGGGCCGTTACAGACTGCGTAATCTCAGTCTGGGTCGGATTTCTTTACACGTTTTAAGGAACGTTTTTGACTATTCCTGCTTTAATTATAAAGTTAGTGGGTTAATATTAATAAGTCTAATTACTTGGGGGTTAAAAGAGGTAACCTTAAGTTAATTAGTGTGTTATTATTGCCATCTTTTATTATCAATTATATACTAATTAGGGTAAAAGAAAGAGGGTTTGAATAAAGAAAATAGAAAGAACAGAGAGAGAGAGAGGAGTGATCGAGAGAGGAGAAACGAAGAGGAAAACACAAAGCTTTGGGAATTTCCTTGCTTGATCATGAATCTTCGGTGGAGGTAGGTTATGGTTTTCATGCTATTCGTAGTAAGCTCTTAATAGCGAATGATATGTGTTAGTAGTATTGTAAACCCTTCTATATGCTTAATTGTATGCTTGCATGAATGATGTGATTATGTAATTATGAATAAATAAGCATGATGAAGCTATTGAATCCCAAATCTTGAAAAGAAACCCGAATCTACTTTGTTAATGATAATGCCTTGGTATAAAAGAAGGTTAGATGAACGAAAGTGGTGAGATTAGGGGATTGGGTGCCACGTTTCGGTACCAGGATAGAGATAGAGGATCGGGTGCCACGTTCCGGTACCAGGATAGAATGAGGATCGGAATGTCACGTTTCGACACCAGGATAGTATATGGATCGGGTGCCACGTTCCGGTACCAGGATAGAATGAGGATCGGAGTGTCACGTTCCGACACCAGGATAGTATATGGATCGGGTGCCACGTTCCGGTACCAGGATAGAATGAGGATCAGAGTGTAACGTTCCGACACCAGGATAGTATATGGATCGGAGTGTCACGTACCGACACGAGGGGAATAAATATAATGAATCTTGCAAGATGCTAATATACTCTATTTAATGAATCTAATTCCCAAATGAGTATGGTATTGAGGCTTGAGTCCTCATGTGTGAACTTGACGGTAATTGTTAATGATATAGTACTTGTTGTTGCTACATGTTGACTATTATAGTTGATTTTATGATATTGCTTAATATATATTGTTTTTTATTTCGAGTTGGTCGATGATATCTACTCAGTACCCGTGTTTTTTACTGACCCCTACTTTTATATTTTCTTCTTTGTTATTTGTGGAGTGCGGCAAACGTGCCGTCGTCTTCGACTCAACAGTAATTCAAGCCAGTCTTTACTACACCGGAAATTCAGGGTTAGCTAATGCTTCTAGCTTGGACTGGATCTTCTTCTTCAAGTCTTGATGCCTTGAACTTCCGGCATGGACTAGCTTCTTATGTATTTTTAGCTTCTTAGACATTTTTAGTTAGTAATTTGATCATAGATGTTCTTCTGATGATGACTTCCAGATTTTTGGGAATAATAGTTATTGAATTGTTTTTTATTTAATGAGCTTAAGTCTTTCACATTATTTTCTATTGATATACGTTGAAATTATAAGGTTTAGATTGGTTGGTTCGCTCACATAGGAGGGTAAAATGTGGGTGCCAGTCGAGGCTCGGTTTTTGGTCGTGGCAGTTTTTATATTATGTTGTATTGATTATAAACACTAATTATTCTATTGTGACCGTTATGTTGTATATGGTCTCTTATATGTTCAAAAAAGGATTCCAAATGTCTTAGCTTGTTTTATGAAGCAAATGTCCCTTTATCGTGCATTTATTCAAAAGTTTTATGTTCATGATTATATACTCAGTACAAGTGTATACTAACCCCTATTTCTATGTTTCTACAATTATGTAGGTTCAGGATGTTGAGCTTATAGAGGTCCATTGAATAAAACTTAGATTCTCAATGTCCAAGTTTGGTAGGTCCTCACTTTCCAAGGACGATGCCACTAACTACCTATTGGATGTTGTTTTAGTCTTTTTAAGGACACCAAAATGTAATAAGTCTGAATGGATTCTAAAACGTGTGTTATGAGGTTTTAAGGTCATTCAATGGTCAATTATAGCGTTTAGAGGCAGTATATATAGTTTGAGAGAGTTTGGAGGTAAAACCTCCAAGGACGTCCAGTGACGTTTGAAAGTTAGCCTTAGGCGTACTTGTGTATTAGAAGTTATTTTTGGGTATATTACGTGGGTTATTTTGTCTTCAAACTCACAAGGAGGGAAAATAGAATGTATACGAGTTTAACCGAGGTCAAGATGTAAACGCAAGACACCGTGAGGGACCTGCAAAAGGTAGTACTTGTCGTACTCATGATGTCATAGATGTTAGAAGTTACATCAAATGAATTCTGTTCCGTATTATGTTTCTAAGAAAATATTTTTATTATGTGTACTTTTAGTATGTATCCTGTGATTGATATCTAAGGGATAGTACAAGACCTTTAAGAGCTCAAGTACGCTGTGCTGCGACCTAAGTATGCCTTAAATTCTAGGGTATACATGTTGGTCGTGACAAACTTAGTATAAAAGCATATAGTTATGAAATGGTCTTCTGATGTCTCAAAACCACGTCTAGTAGAGTCTTATTCATCGATGTGAGTCGTGACACATCTATGAGTAAGAGGCGATTAGACGCTTAGGAAAGTTCCACTTCTTAATTCTTCAAGTCGTGCCATAGAGTTTGGATTGAGTAAGACCTTCTTATAATGTTTGCCTATGATTTTGTCGTTTATTGCTAACACTAGGGATAATGCTAGAAGGGAAGGAGATGGGAGTGGGAGCAAGAGATTCCTCCCGAAGTGCAAGAGGTGCCTCCAAAAGTGCGAGAGAAAGTTCCTCCTGAAGTTCCTAATAACCCTCCAATAGGAAATGATATGTTGGAAAAATTTAAGGTTTCTATGTCTTTTTTGTCTCAAGAATTTATGACCCAATATAAAAGAGGAGAGGTTTCTTCGGCCAATCCTATAGGAGGAATGAGTTCCACTACAATAAGGGAGTTCTTGAGAATGAATCTACCGGATTTCTATGGCGCCAATGTTAATGTAGATCCTAATGGGTTTATTAATGAGGTGTATAAGGTGCTTGCAATCATGGGAGTGTCTTCTATTTAAAAGGAGTATTTTGCTGCCTGTCTACTGAAAGATGCTTCCCAACATTGGCATGACCAATGAAAAGATAATAGACCTTTAAGAGGGGGCCCTATAGGGTAGGAGACTTTTAAGTTGACTTTCCTCGATAGGTTCTGTCATAGGTAATAGAGGTAGGCTAAGTTGGAGGATTTTATAAACCTCAAGCAAAGTAGTTGGAGTGTCAAGGAGTATTCCTTGAAGTTCACTCTCTTGTCTATGTATGCTCCAAGCTTGGTGGCGAATCCTAGAGACTTGATGAATCGATCCATGATGAGGCTGTACCAACTAGTAGAATAATAATGTTGTATCACCTTGATTGTTGATGATATAGATATCTCCCGACTCATAATGTTTGCTCAACAAGTAGAAGATTCCAAGATATGGAAGGAGAAAAAGAGATTTAAAATGGTCAAGGAGGGGTCTGATGGACATGGTTGTTCTAAGTGTCGACAAAAGTTTTCTAGACAAGGTAATCCTAGTGAAACTAAGTATAAGGATAAAAGGGTGACTAACCCTAGACGTCTATGGAATAATGAGTATTGCAGACCTATTTGCCCTAGGCGTGGTAAAAAGCATGAGGGTAGGTGTTTGGCTGGTGAGGATTGTTTCTATGGATGTGGTGATAGTGAACACATGATGAGAGATTTCATTAAGGCAAAGGAGAGTGTGAGGGAATAGAAGAAAGTTGCTACCAATTATGAGTAAGGTGTTCCTAAAGCCAAGGGTAGGTTCTATGCTCTCATATCCAAGGGTGATCAAGAGTGAAATCCACATGTCCTTTTTCACAATGTGATTCTTTCCTGAATGATGAAATTTTACAGAATTTCTTATGATTATGATATACTTAAGTGATGTTTATGCTTCCTTATGATGAGGACGTAATGTTCAAAAGAAATGTGAGGCCTATCCCCAAGTAGGGGATAAGGATACCTTTTATAAGGCATTATATGATTATGCGTAGATATGTTTAACTTGAAATTGAATTGTTTTCCTTTATTTGGCTATGTGCATTTAGGTATTATGCATATATGAAAGGATGATGCCCTAGAATAGGTCCTTTGGAGATTTTCTTGAGTAGGTGTTATTCTAGGATGAATATTTCTTAAGTGGGGGTCTTATAATGACATAAAAACTATATAAGTCTAAATATATCCTAAAAAATTTGACATGAGAATTTAAGATCCTAAAATTGTAAATTATGGTGTTTATAGGAATTATATATTGTTTGAGAGAGTTTAGAGGTAAAACATCCAAGGACGACCGATGACGTTTGAAAGTTCACCTTAGACGTACTTGTGTATTCTAAGTGTGTTTTGGGTATATTAAATGGCTTTTTTTGTTTTCAAACTAAAATGGATGGATCCTATCATGTTTTTTAGTGTAATTGGGGTTGATACGTCAAGGAATGACTCCCTGAGGTCCCCGCAAAAGGCCCTCAAGGAGGACCCTACCATTGTCTTCACACTGCTTGGGTAGTGTCAATCGACACCTCATGTGATGGTTGACACCACATTGATGGACATGAGTAGGTTCATACTTATACTTTTGATATTAAGAACGCTTAGATCATTCTCTGACCATGACGACAGTTGCAAGCTCGACTTGTTGTCTAGTTGACGCCCTATGGGTGGCACCATAACCTGCAATTTCTCACAGCTTAGTGTTTAATGAATGGGTGCTTTCGTAAATTCTCCCTACGTACAAATAAATAGATGGGCGGTTATTTTAAGTAGTTTTAGGAATTATATGGCTAGTTAAACAATAAAAGACCCTCATAGACCGTAGACTCAAAAATTAAAACCTCTCTCTCACTTTAGAACTCTCAAGAACACAATTGAAAAACAAAAAGAATTGGGGGCAGCAGATTAGGGCGAATTCACAAAGGATTCAAGCTAGGATTAAGGCTCTAATCTCATATATGTGAAGCTTATTCATCCATGGATTCTTCTATTCATGGAGTCCCCAAAAATGTAAGACCCCCAAAATATGTTAGGTTGTATAGAGCCTAACATGTTTTTGAAGGTCATAATATCCTAAAATTACTTATAATATGGTATTTAGTTTGTGTGTAAAGTTTGAGGTGATTAGGAAGTCAAACGTCAAGGAACGATCATGACATTCGATGACTAGAAACCTATGTGCCTCATATGTCTATGTGTGTTTATATATTGTATGTCAAGAGCTTATGAATACTATAAATGAGTTATTATCATGTTTAGTTGTAGTATATAGAGTTCCATAAAGTTTGGAGGTCAAAAGTCCAAGAACATCTAAGATATTCAAAAGTTAGCACTTGAGAAGTCCAAGTATGTCTTTATGGGGACTAGCTTGTTTGAACGATTTTTACCTGTATTATATTTGGGTGAAACTAATGTGGGAGTACTAAAACTTGTTATTCTTTGTATTTACGTTGGGAACGTCTGGGTACGACTTCTAAAGGGTCCCAGAAAATGGCCCAGAAGGACCTAAGGCTTGTCGAGACACTGCCTTGGCTGTGTCAATCAACTAAACAAAACAACGGCTAGTTGGTTGACCAACGGCCTATTAGTGAGGTATCGTCGATCGAAACTTATCTTGAGCAAGTATCAACTTAAAAACAGGCCAAGTTCCAATAAATGGAAGCCACAGACGGCCAATCAATTGACCATAGGCCAGTCGAGGTGATCCGTCAATAGTGGCCTACAACACTGCCTTGCGAGTATTTTATTTAAGGGGTGAAAGGAAAATTCCCCCCACAGAGTAAACTGACTCTAATTGATTAATTTACATATTTTTGGGTATATTTAAGGGATCAAACACGTGAAAAACCCATTCCTAATCCCTTCTCATGAAATTGAACCTTCTATCAAAAACCAATTATCTGTACAAACCTCAATTGTTGTCAAATCTCAAGAACAACTTGTAGATTAAATTCTCATGGGTTCTTCATCATGTTTTAGAGCTTTTAAACTAGAAAAAGAAATAGTGATCCCTTATCTCTAGTTATCCTTCCATCTAGACGGTTAATCTCAAAGTTTTCAAAGAGAAAATATGATCAAATATCTTCTTATTTAATCTAGCCATGCGTTCTTTCGCAAATTTTTTTTAAGGGATTACTAATGATGAATTGAAGTTAACATGTTCATTATAACGTGAATTTTGTTCCCATTGCATGATAAATCCATGCTCCCTTCAATGTCTCGATTTATCTTATGTGTGGGCATTATGATAATGACTTGTTATTGATTGAATTGCGATTCCATTATGTTGCAGTGGTTATATCTACTTTACTTAGGTGAATTGATGATGAATAATCCATGTGTATCAGTGCATGAAGGTTTGAACGTTCCTAACCTAGTTATCATTGTAATCACTACAATGTGGGTCTTTAGTTGGTTAAAGAGTGGATTTATTATGGTCCTTGTAGCTATTGTTTATGTTTAATATTTTTATTGATTGTAATTATAAATCGTGTATGATCAAGGTGAAGAAGTATGAATATGATTTGAGCTAAGTTCTTTTAGTCTATGGAATTGTAACTTTTGATCTTGACATTAGGTTAGTTGTTATATAAATTGATCATGGTTAATTGTCCATAGCTACCGTGTATAATGTAATGCTAGTATGAATCATATTTAATGGATCCAATGCGGTTCAATTCATGATAGTTTGAATGAGATTAACCTATGTAAACTTACCTTCCATGAAATTCTAATATGAAGCATGCTTACTGTGATTTCGAGTTTATTGGCAGGTGTACTAGTATCTTGTTTAATTTATGATCTCCTTTGGCTACAGATCTACAGTTACATGATTGATGAATCTTGATTGATAAGCGAGACTAGGTAAATTGACTTATCATATATGCCTATCTATTCTCTAAAACAATGGTAATGCTTTGCACTAGTTGTATCATGATCTTTCATTGATTTGTACATGCTTTTTCTCATGTTTAAAGTAAAATTAGTTACTGCCTTGTATATGTATTATTTATGAAAGAGTGTATTGATCAAGGTTTATCAAACAGGTTGATTAATTTGTAAGATTTACTCTTCCGCCGTACTTTTACATGTAATGTTGATGAAGCCTCGTATGGCATTGTGTGGTATAGTTCACTTATGGTAGAAGTGTATACCTTATTGTTAATATATATGTTGATCATAGCCTTGAAGGTAAATTGATGAACATATGAATAACTGATTATGATGATCACCTTATGTGTAACTTGTGCCTAGTCTTCATGTCTAGTTACGAATCTAGGTGATGTTGCTATTATTATCAGCATATAAATGGTTATGTTAAGGTTATATGTACTTGATGCCTATGGTGAGGTCCTATAATCTTATGTGTGATGTAAGCTGAGATAGGTACATAATGACTAAAGCTTACTGTAAGAATGTTGCAAGTCTTAAATAAATCAGGCTTATGTTATGGTGAAAATTCTATGATATTTGGTGATATATCATTCACTAGGATTACTTGATAGATACACCAGCATAGGCAAGGTTATGGGATTTTTACTATTCATTGCACATATGCAGTTTGATGTGACAGTTCCTAGGTTTGTCTTCTAAGGACATGCATAGGATTGTATGAACATGTTACGAATATGACTTATATGCTATGATGATAATTATATTATATGATGAAGTATGAATGTGCATAGTGTATTGGAGTGTTGCTATGAAAGGACTGCTCATATAGGTACATATATAGACTTATGCATTGATATATGTACATGTGTAACATTATGTATTATGTGAAATGTTTACTCACATATGAATACACACACATATGAATGATGATCTAGAAAATAGAGGGGCCTTGAAAAGTGTGCCCAAGAATACTCTAATCTAATAAGGTGCTTGAATAATGCTATAAGACTATAAGGAATGATTATCCTAAGCCTATGTTTTATGAAAATGTAATAATGTCTTTTTAATAAAAGGAACTTAGCTTAGAACCGAGTGCACTTGACATTGACAGGTGTTGACTTCCCTTGGAGGAAGATTCACCATTTTTTACCTATAGAGTGTTGACTTCCCGTAGAGGAATACTCACCTATCGATCCACATGAGTTTACAACTTCTCCTTGAGGAAGGTTCACCCATGTTTTTGCATCAGAGGAGGCCCCAATTGCCAAGTCGTATGTAGAGAAATCATACCTATCTCTTAGTTCCATATCTATGCTTGTGACATAGGATCTAGCAATTTTAATTGACTTAAGATGCTAGGATGTTTGTTAATGTTCTACCTTGGCTAGGTAGGAAAACCTTCCATTAGTGTAAGGCTCTACAACACCAAATTCCATGTTCAGGACCCATGGTCTTTGTGTTAGTTAAGTCGATAGTTTCCCTAAAGTAAAATGGACAATGGAAGTAAATGAATAGGTTCCTAAATAGGAGGACTTAAGGGACATTACTTAGGATAGGTGGAAGTAATGAATTCATATATACATTACACAACTAGCTCCTTAGGAAGTCCTAGGAAGGTGACTTAATGTTTATGATTATGAGTATGTCTTTATGAATGGTACGGTAGTATTTGACTACTTGTAATAAAAATGTAATTGTGATGAGTCTGTATGATGTGATCTTATCCTCATATGCGCTATGTCAGTCTTAATGATTATATGATGAAGATTATTGATATGAATGGAGTTGTACTTATGTGTTATTTTGAGGAATGAATTGAATGCTAAGGTTTGTGGTCTTATGAAGGTTTTTCTAAGAATGTATGGGGTTATGGTGCTTCATATGTTCATTGCACTAGTAGACTAATATTGGGTCATTGATAAGGTCTTATAATGATTTATGTGAATTGAAATCAATATATGTGTTAATGGATGTAGCTTACTATAAACACAATTTAGTCTTTACAAAATGGTGTCTTTGATATATTATTCTTTTCTCATGATATGTGTTGTCTTATGTAGGTTTTATGTATGTTTCCTTGTGGTGTTAAGGTGATGCATTGCACTAAGTTTCACTAGAGGTTATTGGATGGGTTAAAGAATAAACGAAAAGAATGATCACATTCAAGGGATATTTGTTCACTTTAAAGTGACTTCAATTATGTTATAAAATCTATATGTGATCTTATGTTATGATTGGAATTTTAATATGCCTATATGGGGTATGTGAATTATATAAATGTAATTGTATAAAGGGTTTATAACGATTTACTAAAAAAATGTTCCTTTTAAATGCATGTTTTTGCATGGTTGTCATACTTAGTGCATTTCTGTAATAATCCATTTTTCTCTATTTTTTACAAATAGTTTGGGTTATGGATGCTTGAAGGGTGTCTACTTGATTTAGGAGATTTATATGTGATTCCCAAACTCAAGGATAGGAATCCTTAAGTCCAAGGATTTTGTATGTTAAGTCTTTACTGTAAAATGTATATATTTATACTTATGTGTTTTGTCTTAAAGGGTCATATACCTAATGCACTCTAATATTGTGGAGTCTATGATGGAAAAGAGACTTGAGGTCTAAATATCTAATATGCCTTATGTTTTATATATATATATATATATATATATATATATATGAAATAATGTTTCTATCATATAATGTACGATGAAAAGTTCTCAATTTTCTGCTAAATTTACTATGACAATGCGATGAATGATAACTATTGGCTTGTATAAGATCTCCAAGAGTTCAAGTACGCCCTATTACTTCTAGGGGTGCTCCTCGGGTGTGACTAACGTGTTATCAAAGCATGAGGTTTTTAAAAGTTGTTTAGGGTCCAAGAAGTCTCATGGTGCCACGTTTAGTAGAGTCTTGTATAGTTGGTGGTGAGTTGCAACACATCAAATGGTACGAGAGGCTATAGTACGATAGAGTTTCCCTTCTATATAAATCTCATGTCGTGCCATTGAACTTAACTCTATATGATCTCGCTCTTATTTTTTCTTATCCAGTGATCTCTTTAGATGTGACTTCTTGGATTAGATTTTTCTTTATGATTGCGGGACAAAAGGTGACTTTCAATAATTATCTTGGTTTTATGGTTTTCATGAGTATGTGCGAAGGTGAATTTATGCATCTTTTGATGATGTGATGCCAATTATGCCTATATATGAAATTAATGTTAAATAGCATGTTATATTGAGAAATATATGTCAAGACATAGTTAAATCATGATAGAAGTTATTATAGTTGACATAAATTTCTTTTGGACTAATCTTGTACTATATGGTTTTACGTGATGTTAGCCTTATGATATGATTTGAGCTAGAAATATTTAGTGACTACTTATGGAAGCATGCTACGCTAATATTATTTGCTTATAAGTGTTCAATGTTTCCCTTTGCATTCATGTGGCTCTTGATAAGTTTCCTTGTATGGATTGGAGTACTTTATATAAAGTTTATCCTAGGTGTGATGAAAATATGCTTGTTTTAGTGTAATCTTGATCTCATATCGTCATGATTTTTCCATAAATTGCATAAATGTTGTATTTTTGGAATGTTGAAGAATGTTCATTGTAATCCTAGTCAACTTGCACTATGATTTTTGGGAAACCGAATAAATTGTTCTAATATTGGAAGTTGTTGTAATGTGTATAGTATTGATGGATATGAGCATGATAATGACTTTAAAAAGGAAATTCACTATTTTGAATGAAGGAGTAGAGTCTTATGGAATGATGTGTTGTAGAATTGTTTCAAATTTCTCATTGTGTTGTGTGTCCCTTGATGTTGTGGAATTGATGTTTCCCCTAGAATAAAATGTAGTATTCTTGTCTTTGTAGTTTGATGATGGGGTATAATTGACCTATATGTTACATTACCTTAATGTTGAAAGAAAAGAAAGAGTATTTATGGCTAAGTCTCCTTGTTGATTTCCCCTAATGATGCATGACCTAACTTGATAATTGGGGATAAATTGCCTAAGTGATAGGGTTGAGGATATCTTGGTTGAATTACTGTAAATCCTTTTAAATTTGTAATCACTTTTAAGTGATGAAAATGAAGAATGTTAAGGTTTTAGATATTTTCTACTTTTTCCTTGTATTGTTGCTTGAACTTTAATCTAATGAATTCTTAGTAAGCTTGTTCATGCATATAGTCTTCCAAAAAAGTATGAATTACATAAACTTTATATATTTTGTATGTACTGATTGACATTACCTTAAGGATATTTTTAAGATTCGAAAGTGCATGAAAGATATTTTTTTATAATATCCATGTTTTGCACGTTGAATTTCATTTTGATATGCTAGTCCTGCATTGGACTTAGAGAGATGAGATAAGAAACATAGAAATAGCACTTGTGAGGTGACATGTTTAGACAAAAAATGGAAAGTTGAGTCTCTTTAAAATAAAAAGTGTAGAGTCTCTTGAACACTATGTGACTTTTATGATTTAGGATGCATAATTGTAGGCCAACTCTTGAAAACTGAAAGTATGTTTAGCTACGTGCTCATGTGTGTGCCTATGATTTGTGTGATTTTTCTCAAAACATTCTAACTGTGAAGGTTATTGCTATGTTAGAAATTGAAATTTTGTGAAATTTCTTCCTATATTCGTGATGAACTTGGTGCGATTTACAATTATGACCTCACTAGGAAGAAGACATGAGCATGACTTCGTTTAAAAGTTGAGAATTCCTATTTTCAAGATGAAATTGACCTTGTACTTTGCTTATGTGTGAACTCATGATACATGTAAGTGTGTTGAGGAGAAGGACATTCCTCCATGGACACCACGAAACATGGTATGGTTGAGTATGCCCTTGATAGCGGTAGATCTAAATAATAAATATCCTAATAAATTAAGTGTAATGACCATGTTACATCTTGGATGAGGATGTTCCTCCTATAAATATGATAAGAGCCTTTGTGTTTGATGCTTTAAAGAGTGAGTGAATGTATGTTTTGCTTACTTGGGTGCATTGAGTGCTAAAATGAGTTGAAGTTTTGTTCCTTGTAAGTATTATGAATTAGCTTCAATATTATTATGTTATGAATATGATGAATTTTGCTATGATGCATTGAAGTTCTTGTAGTGATTAAAGTGTTCTATGTGTCATTCGAGGACGAATGTTCCCAAGTGGGGGATATGGTAGAAACCCCAAAAAGAGTTAGGGTGTCTATTTCCTAACATGATTTTATTAAGGTTCTTATTTCCTAAAATGATTTATAATATTGTATGGAGGCAGTTTTAAAGTTATACGTTATTTGGAAGTCAAATGTCAAAGGTTGACCAAGACGTTTGATTACTAGTCACCTAGGTGCCTCATTTGTTTATGCGTGTTTATATATTGAATTTCATGATCTTATACAGACCTTATATGATTTATAATGATGCTTATGGTATTATATGGAGTTTTGTGATGTTTGGAGGTCAAACGTCCAAGAACGTCTAAGATGTTCGAAAGATAGACCTTGAGACGTCCAAGTGTGTCTTCATGGGACCTAGAATGTTTTGACGTCTTACGTGTATTTTTTTTTCTGAAACCTATGTGGGAATTCTAAAGCATGTTATGGTTTGTATTTACATTGGGAAGTATCGGTACGACTTCTAAAGGGCCCTGCAAAAGGGCATACAAGAAGGACCCAAGGCTGGTCATGACACTGCCTTGGAATTGTCAATCGACTGAACCAAACAATGGACAGTAGGTTGACTAACGTCCTGTTGTTGAGGTATCATAGATGGAGGTCAATTATCAACCCAAAAACAGGCCAAGGTCCAATAAACGGAAGCCATAGTTGGCCAGTCGATTGCCCAATGGCCAGTATATAGTCATCCGTTGATGGTTACCTGCAAGACTGCCCTGCGACTGTTTCATTTTTTTCCCACGTCCTAAAATAACTCTAATAGATTAATTTATATATTTTTGGTTATATTTAAAACATCAAACAGGTGAACAACCCATTCCCAATCTCTCCTCACGAAAAGGAACCTTCCCTCCAAAACAATTTCTCTCTAGAAACCTCCATTGTTGTTGAAGTTGAAGAACATCTTGTAGATTTGATTCTCATGGTTTATTCCCCATTTTTAGATCTTTTCAACTAGCCAAAGATATGGTCATTCATTCATCTCTAGTCATCCTTCTATCTAGAGAGTTAATCTCAAAGTTTTCAAATAGAAAATATGATCAAATCTCTTCTTCTTTAATCTATCCATAGGATGTTTCTCAAAACATTTTTAAAGGATTTATAATGATAAATTCAAGTTAACATGTTTATTGTAACGTGAATTTCGATCCAGTTGCATCATGAACCCATGCTCCCCTCAAAGTCTCGATTTAGCCTATGTGTGGGCATTTTGATCATGACTTGTTATCCATTGAATTTTTATTCTATTACGTTGAAGTTGTTATACCTAATTTTATTTGTATGAATTGATGTTATGTTTATGATGAGGAATCCATGTGGATTAATGTATGAAAGTTTGAACATGCCTATCCTAGTTATCATTCTGATTATTGTAATGTGGTCCATAATTGGTTAAAAAGTAGATTTCAATTATGTTGTGGTTCTAGTACGTACTGTTTAAGGATAATATTATGATTGAATTGTAAGTATAAATCATGTGATCAAGGTGAAGAAGGATCAATATGAGTTGATCTAAGTTCTTCTAGTCTATGAATTGTAACTTGGGATCTTAACGTTAGGTTAGTTTTAATATGAATTTATCATGGTTAAATGTACATATCTACTTCCAATGATGTATTGTGAATATGAATTATATGTAATGGATCCAATGTGGATCAATTATTTATAATTTGAATAGGATTAATCTATGTAAACTTAGGTTTCATGAATTACTAATATGAAGCATGCTTACAGTGATTTCGAGTTTATTGGAAGATGTAGTAGTATCTCATTAAGTTACAATTTTCTTTGTCTATTGATCTATATGTTCATTATTGATGAATCTTGATTGTTAAACAAGAAAGGGGAAATTAATTTATAATTTATGCCTATCTATTCTATAAAAACTGGTAATGTTTTTCACTAGTTGTATCATGATATTTCAACGGTTTGTACATGGTTTCTCTCATACTTAAAGTACAATTAGTTACTTCCCTGTAAATGTATTATTGATGAAAGGGTGTATTGATCATGGTTGATCAAACTGGTTGATGAAGCCTTATATGGCATTGTGTGGTATGGTCCCCTTGTGGTGGCGGTGTTTAATTTATTGCCATTATATATGTGTAGACCATAGCCTTGAAGGTAAATTAATGAACATATGAATAAGTGATTATGATGATCACCTATGTGTAAATTATGCCTAGTCTTCCTCTCTAGTTGTGAATAAAGGTGATGTTCCAATTGTTATGAGCATGCAAATGGCTATATTAAGGTTATATGTACTTTTTCCTATGTTAAAGTCCCATAATGCTATATGTGATGTAAGTCAAATATAGGTACATAAAGACTAAAGATTCTTGATTGAATGTTTTGTGTTTTGAATGAATAAAACTTATGGTATGCTACCATTCTATGATGTTGTATGATGTATCATTCACTAGGATGACTTAATACATGTACTAGCTTAGACAATGGTATGGGACTTTGACTATGTATTGCACATGTGCACCTTGATGTGACAGTTCCTTGGTTGGTCTTCTAAGGATAAGCATAGGATTCTATGATCATGTTATGTATATGACTTATATGTTATGATGTTAAGTATATGATATGATGAAGTATGAATATGCATAGTGTCTTGGAGTGTTCATATTTAGGGATTGCTCAAATAGATACACATATAGACTTATGCATTGATATATGAACACTTGTGATATTATGTGTTATGTTAAAGGTTTTCTCACATATAAATACACACACACATGAATGATGATCTAGATAATAGAGGGACCTTAAAAGGTGTTCCCAAGAATACTCTAAACTAGATAGCTGCTTGAATATACTATAAGAATAAAAGGAATGAATATCCTAAGCCTATTTATATGAAAAATATGTTAAAGGCTATTCAATAAAGGAATCTTAGCTTAAAATCGATTGAACTTGATATTGAGAGGTCTTGACTTCCCTTTGAAGAAGATTCACCATTTGTTACTTATATAGTGTCGACTTCCCTTAGAGGAATACTAACCTATAGATCCACATTAGGTGATGACTTCCCCTTGAGAAAGGTTCACCCTTGTTTTCTCATAAAAGGAGGCCCCAATTTCCAACTGGTATGTAGAGGTATTATACCTATCTCTTAGTTACATTATTATTCCTTCCACATAGGATCTAGCAAAGTCAATTCACTTAAGGTTCTAGGATGTTTGTTAATGTTCTACCTTTTCTAGGTAGGAACGCCTTCCATTGGTGTAAGGCTCTATAATACAAAATCCCTTTTTTAGAACCTACACTCTTAATGTCAATTAAGTCTTAGTTTCCCTAAAGTAAAATGGACAATGTAAGTAAATGAATAGTATAATAACTAGGACATATGGGAGGTTACTTAGTATAGGTGGAAGTAATGAACCTATCTAAACATAGTACAAGTAGCTCCTTAGGAAGTCCTACGAAGGTGACCCAATGTGTATGATTTTGAGTATGTCTTCATGCATGGTATGATACTATTTGTCTACTTTCATTAAAATGTGCATGGTATTAGTCTATATGATGTGATCTTATCCTTATATGTACTGTGTGAGTCTTAATGACTATATTATGAAGAAAATTTAGATGAATAGAGTTGTCTTTATGTGTTATTTTGAGTTATAAATTGAATGCTAAGGTTTGTGGTCTTATGAAGGGTTTACTAAGAATGTTTGGGGTCATGGGGATTCATATAATCGTTGCACTAGTAGACTAGGATTGGGTTATGAAGAAGGTCTTATAATGATTTATGTGAAGTGAAGTCAATATATGTGTTAATTGAAGTAGCTTACTGCAAAGACAATTATGTCTGGACTAAATGATCTCTTTAATATGTTATGCTTATATGATGATATGTGTTGGGTTATGTAGATTGTATGTATGTTGCCTTGTGGTCTTAAGGTGATGCATTTCACTAAGTATCAAGAGCGGGTTACATGGGGGGGGGGGATTTAATGAATAAACGAAATGAATGCACTCACTGTTACGGGAAAGTAGTTCAATGTAAAGTGACTTCAATTATGTCATGAATTCTATATGTGATCTCATGTGATACTTGGCCTTTAAATATGTCTTATGAAGTATGTGAATTACATAAATGTAATTGTCTAAAGGTTTTATAAGGATTTAAAAAAGGCATAAAGTATGATTTCAAAAAAATTTCCCTTTTAAATGCATGTTTGTAATAGTTAGTGCATTCTTGTTCTAATCTCATTCTTCTCTACTTTTTACACTAAGTGTTAGTTATGGAAGTTTGAAGGTTGTGTACGTTATTGAGGATCTTGATATGTGATTCCCATACTCAAGGACAAAAATCCTTTATTCCAAGGATTTCCTATGTTAAGTCTTTATTGTAAAATATATAAAATTGTACTTACTTTTTATGTCTTAAAGTTCCGTGTCCCTAATGTACTCTAATGTTATTGTGTCTAACATAGAAAAGATACTTATGGTCTAACTATGTATTATCACTTATGTTTTATATATATATGACCTAAAGTTTCTAGCATATGATGTGAAATGAAAAGTTTTAAGTTTTCCGCAATATTTACTATGAAAATGCGTTGAATGATAACATTGGCTTTTATAAGACCTATGAGAGGTCAAGTACGCCATTTTACTTCTAGGTGGTGCTCCGTTAAATTGTGAATCCAATGAACCCCGTTCAAGAGAGCATTGTGATTGCACTGTTGGTAAGGATTGATTGTGATCCCAATCTAGTGGGTAGCATTTAATAATATTTATGTCAAGATTATATGCTATTTTCATGATGATTTCATGGTAAATTATGGTAATTGCTCTTGAAGGTGATCATGGTGATTTTAGGCCTTTACAGGCTAGATAATGATTTTATGATGATCTTCTTAACTTTATTTTATTATTTGTTATTTTATTATGATTGAATCACCTAGATATGAGTTTAACTAGGTCTAATTTATTAAGAATGATATTGACCTAGGATGTTTGAATAGAACCTATATGATCATGTATGACTAGAATTGACTTCTAATGATCTAATTGAATAGATGTACATGAAATTGAATATGAATCATGAAGTACTAAATCTTATTGCCATTGTTGTTAGTTCTTTGGGAGTAATAATGATGCGGATGATTGTGATGATGTTTTCTTTCTTTTCTATACCTTGACATGAACTTCATTACGAGAAGCAAGTTCTTACAATAGTTGAACACTAGGTTGAATTAAGACCTCATGGTAGGCTAAGATTATCTTGAAGTTGATTTGTATGGTCACTTCTTCTGTAGTAGGCTTGGTTAGAAAACACCAAGCACATGTTTGATTGTGATGTTAGTATCATGGAAGGTTTGTTAGATTAATTATCTTTAACTTACTCATGTTTTTAAAGGAAGCTTGATAATTGTATATTTGGAATGGTGGTTATCATGTTAGCTTGGGATGGAGGAAGCAAGCTCTTATAATTAGCTTGGTCTTGTGTTGTAAGGATACTTGACAATGTATGCTTAACTTGGTTTGGACAAAACCATTTCATGATAGCTTTAGGAGAAAGTCCTATTCTATCCTAGTGGTAGCTTTATTTTAATGTAAGGTATGTTTCATAGATCAACTTGATATTAGTTTCTCATGGGAGCTATTGGTTGAGGATTCATTCTCCCCTATGATTATCTTGCATCTACATGATTGGTTGCATAATAGTTATATCATTCCTTTAGTAGCTTGGTTAGTATTATGAGATACTTCCCATGGTAATAGGCCTATTACGGTAGTATGTTGGGATTAATAGACAAGGTTACAAAATAATTTAGATTTTATTAGGATAGTCAGTAGAAGCACTTAGAATGGATGGTAGTATGGGATGCCATCTATACATGGAACAAGTATGACCTGATGATAAGTATGGCATGACTCCTAGATGATGTATTTTTAGCTTAGATAAGGCTATAGTTACCTTCCATGACATGGTTGACGTAGGATTATGGTTCCTTGACAAGATGAAGTAGGTCTAATTGATGACTCCTAAGATTACATGAAACAAGATAGGGTGACTTCAAGACATTCTTAGTGTGTTAGGTAGTATAGGATTTTTTAACATGCATTGCAAAAGTGTGATTTGAGGTGGTATAGGGGCGTAATTCTCATATGATATGACTAACTTAGGTCTTAATTATGAATATGGACTATGATCAAGAATGACCAAAGAGTTGTACTCAGCTTTGGTAGTAGTATGGAATGCTACCTTAGCCTTGGACTACTATACTTGGTGGTGGCTTGTCATGCAGTTCATTTGAGTAACAAAGATATTTAGTTAAGAATAAACTCTTATATTATTTAGGATTATTTATTATGCTTATGCTATTTATATTATGCTTATGTCTTTATCTCTTGTTATGATATCTATTATTGGCTAACCCTTTAAGATATCTTATATTTGCTTGATAGTTTCCGTACTTCGTACTAATCATACTAACACATATTGCCTACATGTTGTCCCTATAGGGTCTTGAGGTGATTAATTTGGTTCAA
Source organism: Solanum lycopersicum (assembly GCF_036512215.1). Taxonomy (NCBI): domain Eukaryota; kingdom Viridiplantae; phylum Streptophyta; class Magnoliopsida; order Solanales; family Solanaceae; genus Solanum; species Solanum lycopersicum. The sequence goes on along the minus strand of NC_090803.1, from coordinate 33,912,028 downwards.
CAGAAAAGTTTCAAAGGCTTCTAAGAGAGAAGATTGGTGAGTCCTCATAGCAACCGAGGACATCACTACTATGTTGTATTTTATGTTGTTTTCATCTTTTAGACTTTTATAGGCCATGACACAATGCTATTGTACTCATGAATATGTATGTTAGAAGTTTTATGAAATTAATTCAACATTATGTTTCTAAGAAATTGTTTTAATTTTGTGTATTTTCAAATATATGCAATGAATGATGATTACGAGCTAGTATAAGACCCCCAAGAGATCAAGTATTCAATGTTGCGACCTAAGCATTCCCTATGTTCAATGTTATAAATGCGGGTCGTGATAGTCTAATGACATTTATTTCACTCTCTTTTAGTTGAGCACTATTATTGTATAATCCTATATGTAGCTTTTGTTGGAATAAAGTATGGGCTATGCCAAAAATTTTATATTCGATTAAGATGGTTTAAATATGAGACTTATTCTAGACTTCATATTAGACTATATTGTTATTTTGTGTATGTGAAATAAAAGTAAAATTCTATCTAATGCTTCCTATGTGAGGAGTCAATGTAAACTCCCTATATATATATATTATGTGTAAGTAAGAGGTCTAAGTAAACTTCACTTGCATATGTTGATGAAAAGCTCTAAATTTTCTGCTATTTAACATATGACATGTTATGAATAATGCATAGAGGCTAGTCTAAATCCTCTCCAAGGATGACGATGTTGGTTTTGTCTAGAGGGTGCTCCGCTGATGTGACATTGTAATAGTATTGTCTTAAGACATTTTTTATTCCTTCATCATTTGAGACACTGATATAATCCTATAATGGCCTATTGACTTTGTATTGTCTATGTCCAAAATTATACTCCTTTAGATCTTTAATGTGAGACATAGTCATAGACTAATCGTTTGTGTTGATTGTGTTGTCTAAAGGAGAAACCTATGCAAGCTTCCTATGTGAAGAGTCTAAATAAACTTCATATGTATATATCTAAACTATGTGAGAGGTCTACGTATACCTTAATATAAATAAAATTTTCAAATTTCCGCATATTTTAACCTATTAAATTAAATTATTAATCCTAAAAGGTTAGACTTAGTCTTGTTTTAGGACGATGACTTTGGTTGCATCTAGGGTCTACTCCACGGTCGTGAAAATTTTTGTATCAGAGCATGAGGTTGAATAATATTAGGATTGATGTCTTACTAAACCACCTCATGTATAGTCTTGTTCATGGTTATTAAACGCGCCACAATTATAAATGATATGATATGTGATGCTTAGGAAAGTCTTACTTTTTTTGTATTTTTGAAATCATGCCTATAGTTTATTAACTCTACATCTCATTATCTTCTAATTTTTTTGTGCTTATAGGCAATATATACAAAAAGGAACAACACATAAAGGGTTATGGAGAATAAAATGAGTCGGTTCCCCCTCTGTCTCCTCAAAACCATGAAATTTCTATTGAAAAGCGATCTATGAAAAATATGGAGATTAGAGAGACTCTTCATAGATTGACCCAAGTGTTAGCCACTCAAGTGGCTATGGATACTAGGGTGCAAGTTGTCCATAATGCTAGCACTACTGCATCAAGGATAAGGGATTACACAAAGATGAATCCCCCTACGGTCTTTGGCTTCAATGTTGAGGAGGACCCACAAGGGTTCATAGATGAAGTGTTCAAGGTACTAGATGCAATGGGGTTGTTTTCTCTAGAAAAGGCGGAACTAGACGCCTACCAAATCAAAGATGTGGCTCATGTTTTGTATGAGCAATGGAAGGATGAGAGGTCGGTTATCGAAGGACGAATTATGTTGGGATCTTTTAAGATGATTTTTTTTACAAGTTCTTTCCCTTTAACTAAGAAAGTGGAAAATGCAATAATTTATAAAATTACGTCAATAAAGACGTACTGAAAGATGTTCATAGTTTGCTAGATTGTTTATTAGATTGGAAGACTGTCCAAATGGTGGTTTTATGGTCCATCATAACTCCAAGTCATCATTGATGAATGAGGTGATGTACACACAAAACCTTGATCAACCATTGGTGGATTTGAAGGAATTAATTTTTTGTAAGATTAATGAGTCATTCTCCTTATGGAGATGGTGTCTTGAGGTATAAAGGAAGGTTGTGTGCTCCCAATGTAGATGGTTTGAGGAACTGGACTAATGAGGAAGCTCATGAGTCTCATTAATCCATGAATATAGGTTCGACAAAGATGTACCATGACCTTAGGGGTATGTTTTGGTGGTAAGGTTTGAAAAAGGACATAGTGGAATTTTTTGCAAACTGTCCAAATTGCCAACTAGTGAAAGATGAAAACCAAAAGTCGGGTGGTTTCCTTTAAGAAATCCAAGTTCCTACATGGATATTAGAAGAAATCTATATGGATTTTTTAGTATGTTTGCCTCGTGCACAAAAGAAATATGACTCTATATGTGTGGTTGTGTATAGGATGACGAAATCTGCTAATTTTATTAGTCTCAAATCTACTTACTTGGCGGAGGATTATGCAAGGATCTTATAGATAAAATTGTGTGTTGCCATGGTATTCCATTATCCATCATATAATATAGTGGTGATAAATTCATATCTAGGTTTTAGAGGTCATTTCAAAAATGGTTAGGTACCAAGGGTAATTTAAGAACAACTTTTAATCACAAAATTAAAGGTCAAGCAGAGCGTAGTATTCAAACCTATTGGGATATGCTTAGAGATTACACCATTGATTTTAATGGAAATTGGGATAAATATTTGTCTTAAATGGAGCTTTCTTACAACAATAGCTACGATTCATCTATATCTATCGTTGACTGTGAGTTGAAACTCCCTATTTAATTGGCTTTGGTTCATCAGGTTTTCCATGTTTATATGCTTAAGAAATGTATCAATGATCCCGACTCTATTCTTCCTAGTTAAGCTCTTTGTGTGAAGGATAATCTCTCTTATGTTGAGGAACCTGTTCAAATCCTTAGTAGACAAGTAAAAACGATAAGGAACAAAGAGGTGTTTTCTGTAAAGGTGTTATGGAAGAACCACATAGTTTAGGGTGCAACATTGGAGGCCGAGGTTGACATGAATTCCCTTTACCCACATCTATGTGATGACTAATGTTAGTCTTTCCAATTAATAATGGATATAATAGCTAGAAATTGAAGTTGCTTTGATTTTTGAAGAAGGTCTACAAAAATGTTTATTTTTGGTATCATAATAGTGAAGTTACAATTAAATTGTGTATATTGACTTAAAATTTTGCAATTCTTCTCGTTTAAAGTTATGTTGTGCATTATGATATGTTAAGTCTTTATGAAATGACATTGAGCACGTGGTAAGTTGAGTTTTTCATAATTTACTGATATATGTATGTTGCGCTCATGTTGTTGTGTGAGAAGGAAAATTCCTCATAATGTGATTTTGAGCCTTATGGTTGGTAATTGATTTTTTTAATTGCTATGTGTATATGTCATGATTAATGTTGTAACTCTTTCTGTTATGTATTGTTGTTTGATGGGATGCTAGTCTTGAGTCCATTCCTTCCTTTCAAAAGATGTTAGTGTCCTTCGGGGACGAATGTTCCTAAGGGGGGGGGATAATGTAACACTTTGAAAGTCTATGACGTTTTGTAGAGCCTAACATAAGTTTCAAAAGGTTTATACATTGTTTTAAGGTGTATTTTAATGAATATAAGTCATTTCAGAGGTTTAGAAATCAAAACGTCAAAGAACGTCCATGACGTCCGAAAACTAGTTCAATAAGGTACAAGCGTGCCTCAGCCTACTTCACCAGCTTTTCAGAGCCAGAAATTGATAAATTTTGGTGGAAGGGTGTATATACGTATTAGAGTTAGTTTATGTACCGTGTTTCATGGTACATTCAATGCTTTTACCTTATGTTTAGTGTGTCTAAGGCCCTTTTGAACTAGTTTTAATGTATTTTTCTTTGTGTTTACAGGAAAAAATGTCATGAATGAAAACAATGAAGATGTGCTGAACATTGTAGAAAAGATTACCCAAGGATTCATCTACGGTGAATCTACCTATCGACGGTCCGTAGGTAGCAATCGTCGTCATGAAGATAGTATGGTGCCAAGCAAAATCAGGTAATTAAGACAAAGTGTGAGGTAATGGAAGGGATGACGGTCCGTTGTCTCGTCGATGGACCATCGTGGTGATCCGGTGGTGTTAACAGAATGTTTCCTCAGTACCCAATTTGAAAAGTTTACACGTGAGGAGCAATGAAGGCCATCGACGCACAGTCGTCCTGTCAACGGACCATTGTCCTGGTCCATCGATAGTAAAAGAGATTTGGAGAAGAAAGCAGCTGAAACTAGAGTTGAAGTGTGGAACAACGGAGGTGTCGACGATCCGTCATAACCTCTAATGTCCGTCGGTCAAGTCATCAACATGAGATGCGTTTTTGGACAAATTTTCCATAGTTAGGTTTCTCTTTATGTTTAGGATTCTTTTATTATGAATAGGACAAAAAACCTCATTTTTGGGGTTAGACTCTTGTTTAAGTTTCTGATTTGTAATATTGTTTGTTGAATATTGGATTTTGGAAAATTCTTCATTTTTCGAAATCATTTAGTGTATTATTGTCTCGAGTTCAATTGATTTTATGGATTTTCTTCAATGTCATCAAAGTAAGTACATGAAATCTAGTTTAATTAATTTAAACTGTGTAATTATGACTTTGGGTAACTAAATCCATAACTAGGGTTGTGGGAAACATGGGTAATTAACAAAGTAAAACTAGCTAAAAACAATTCTTTAATAGTTTCTTGCATGTCTTGATAATTCTTTCGTTTAGAAGTCTTTTTAAAGAGTGCACGCGTTAGAAGTTTTGTTGTTGCTACTTGTCGGACAAAGGAGGTAGATAATAAGAGATGAATTATCAATGTAGATTTAGTATATACTATCTAATAGGCTAGTGTTGATTGTTACGAAGTAATAACTAAGCCATACCTTGATTATGATGCTTAATATAAGCTAAAAGGTAATGTTTAGTAAAGTACACACACGTATCGGGCACCAAGAATGCAGAGTGAAATTCACTTGTTGCCAGACCAAAGAATTAGGGATACATAAGTTACCCTTTTGCATGCAAGATGCTAGGAAAAAGTGTTATTATAGCTAGGGTAACTGCGTTATGAACCTATAGGAAACACTTACACCTTACTTTCTCTCATCATCTTATTAAAACCAAATATTTAAACTAGCTACTTTTTTAGTTGGACTTAATTAATTACTTTTGTCACAAAATATCCCCCCCTTTAATTGTTCGTTTCCAGAAAATACTTTACTAAATAGAAGTAATTGTTGATTAAAGTTAAATCTAAATCATTTTCCAGGAGGGGTAGACCCAAACCAAACATTTGGGTTCTTTACTTTTATGCGACTGTTTATACTTATTTAGGGAAGTATAGTTTGAGCGTAACATTAGTTCACATCGAAACATCCAGCACGACTCCCTAAGAACCAACAAAGGGCGCTTAATGAGGACCCTTGCAAAATTGATTAAAAGTTTTCAATAGACATTGGTACAAACGAACGCCATGGACAGTTCGTGGTCCAATCGACGGTTCATCGACGGCCTCCGTGGATGGACACTTAGAACATTTTTACAAGGGACTTTTTTTACAAGTCTCGGAACTCATCGAAGAGTGTGAAGCACGGAGAGAATAGTGCCCGTCGATCATGATGTTGTATGTGGAGACACTATTATGCTGTACATTTTTAATTAATTTATTTCATTGGTTCAATTTGTTAGGAATTTAATTACGGGTTATAGGAGGTCTTATTAATTTAATAAACAACCTATATAAAGTCCCTAAACTAATTAGACTAACCTAAGCTCTCATAAATTCCCAAAACGCAAACTCTCTTCTTTCTCTCTAATGTTGAAGAACTCCATAAAAGTAAAGCTCAAGGAGGGTTCTAGGGATCCAATCACCAAAGTTTCTTCATCTATCTTCATCAAAAAACAAGGTATGTTTTTCCTTTAACATTTGAAACTTCTTTTCCCAAAGAGTTCCATCAAATTGATTTCAAAAGTATTATATTCAAGTGGGTTTTTCCAATGTCAAAATTGATGCGTTAAATTGCATTGTTTATGATTTCATTTTGTATATTACTAATATATTAACATGTATTATAATACACTTACGTTGTTTCTTGATGGATTGGTCTTTTTATTAGGATATGACCTATTCCCCTTCATCCTAGATTGTGATCTTTATGTATTGTGTAATGTTGGTTCAATTAAATTTGTTATTGGTTGAATTACTGATCCATGATGTTATTGTATAAATTGTTAATCGATTAGGATGACTTATAGTTCTATTATTCTAGTACATAAGTAATTGATCAACATTATGACTATGACCTAAGTCTCTTATCTTAGGCTAAGACTAGTGATGAATTGTAACGTAGTGGTTCAATTGGCTTCTTTATCATGAGTTATGATATTATTACCTTATTGGGTTGAGTTAAGGGTTGATGATAAAACCTTGATGATTGATTATGAAAGAGAATTAGTAAGTCTTGTGATCCTTATTATTTACTTCAATTGTGGTTACTTGAGATTGAGTGATTATGGTGCATTGAAGTATATATTGCATTATGATGGATCAGTTGGTGTGATGTTGAATTGAAATTTCTTGACTATGGTTTGTGGTGTTGTCTAAGATGTAAATTTTTTAAGGAAGGTGATACTTGTCAATCTGCCTTATCATGATGTGATTATGTGAATGTGCTAACCTCACATATATGAATTGTAATGAAAGGACTATACTAATGTAATTATTATTGATATATGATGATTATGATTATACAAGGTATAGACCATATTTCCTACATTGAGAAATGATTATTAATAAAGACATTAAAGACATTTAAAAAAGGACTCTCGCATAGCACCGAGTGAACTAGAGTGAGGAGTGTCCATTCCCACATAGGGAAGATACGATAACTAATGTACTCTTGATATTAGGGACTATAATGCATATAGCATAAATAAGGTCCCAACTATATATCCTAGTTCTTCAACTATCTTTCCCCCATAGGAATACTAGCTAGTGGATCCTAGTAGTTTCTATGTTCATGCTTTGGTACTACCTTGGTAAGTATTCCTCCTTCCTTCCGTTTAGGGTTCCATTAAATCGTATTCCACCTTAGCTCACGTGGTCTATGTCACTAAAGGCATGTGTTCCCAAAAGGTAAAATGAACTAAAGGAATGAACTCTTACTAGAATTGCCTAAGGGGCTTAACAAAGTCTAGGTAGGGGTATGAGATTCTACATAAACATTGCACTAGTTATCCTTGAGGGAAGTCTTAGATTGATGTTCTTATAGATGAATATTCTTATGATTGTACATGTTATGTATATTATCATCCTGCACATTCATGATACTTTATGCTGATTGGTTTCACTTATGAATATGTGTTGATCTCTATTGCTAAGGTATGATGATATATACTCTTCATGGTATACTATGTGAAGTTACACATTGGATATAAGTCTTGTTTCATTTATTTGATTGAGTACAGTTATGGGGCTTTGATTGGTCATTGCACTCGTTAATTTAATAAGTGTTCATGGGTAGTTGTCTTACTTTGGTTATGTTGTAATGAACTGTTATTCATGCTTGTGGCTATTAAAATTTGATGATAGAATTGCTTGACTATGTGTTCAATTATATGATATGCATTTTTACTTCACTAGACTTAGCATTATTGGTCTTGTGATATTCATACTTTAGACTTAATTAATATGACTTATTTATTGGTATGGTCTTCTTTAATGTGCATAACGCTTTCTAAATATATAATAGCATGTTTTAAAGAAATATCCCTTTTTGGCATGATTTCATGATATTTGTGCATATGGTCTCATAAATAGTACAAGTCGTGTGATAACCCCATTTTGTGCCTTTTTACTAAATATTTTAGCTTCCGGTTGTTGAACGGATTTTGAGATGTCTTTGAAGAAGACTTTGAATTCTCAATCATATAACTTAGGTAGGTCCTCACTTTCCGAGGGAAATGCCAATATCAATCTTTTGAAGCTTTTTAGTTTTAAGGCTCTTACGTTCATTCCTTTTTCATTTGAGTACTAAACATTGTATAGCCTATATGTGGCTTTGTGACATTGATGTTTGGGATAGGCCCCAATTGTTATACACTTGTTAGATTATTATGAGATGAGACATCCATTTGAGATCAAGTTATATATTATATATCTATTTGCAATATATATAGAATACTATGTAATCTTCATATATGAAGGGTCTATGTATACTCGATATAAATATTATGTGTGTGTAAATGTCTATGTAAACCTTAATGTCGCAGTAATGAAAAGTTTTTAGATATTCCGTATCTTGACCCATGAAAATAATGATATAATCTAAGAATCTAGTGTTAGTCCTGAAAGAAGAGGACGGTGCCGGTTACATCTAGGGGGTGTTCCCCGCATGTGATATCCATGATATCTAGATTGAGAGATTTTGTAATGATGAGTCCTCCTTTCTTTCTTGGCATTAGGTCGGAGGGATCCCCAAGAGTTTGTAGATTGTGACTATAAGGTCTTCCATGCGATGTGGGTGACTTCTAGGGAGAAGGATGAGATAGCTTCGCATTAATTGAGGGAGATTACAGAAGTGTGGTATACTCAATGGAAAGATAATACGCCGGTTGATTCGGGTACTATAGAGTGGGAAGAGTTTAAACAGGCTTTGTTAAGAATGTGATTTCCCCGTGAGAGGTGGGTGGTGAAGGTTGAGGAGATTATTGATCGCAAGCAACGCAATATGAGTGTTGAAGAGTATTCCTTGAAGTTCACTAGGTTGTAAAGGTGTGATACATCTTTGGTCTCTAACCCTAGGGATGAGATTAGTTGGTTTTCTGACCGTTATCTCCAACCTTTTGAAAGAAGAGTTTCATATGACCATGCTCTATGGTGATATGAATTTATCTACACTCATGGTGTATCCTAAATTCATTAGGAGTCCTAGCTTAATAGGATTTCTAGAAACTCAAAGAGGAATGGAACAATTGATCAAAACCAACATAGGTTCAAGAAGAGGGCACAAATTAAAAATGTACTTAGAGATCCTAAGGTCAAACTTGAGAAGTGTAGTGATTCCCAAGATGATAAGCCTACTTGTTCTAAATCTAGGAAGACGCATTGGGAAATGTCTAATTGTTACCGGGAATTGCATTGGTTTTGGTAAGGATGTACGTATGATAAGAGATTGTCCTACGATTGTGGCTAGAGGAAAGGAAGTTAAACAAGTTCCTCTAACTGTTTTGGGTAATGATGCTGAAAAGAAGAATAATTTGTACACACCCAAGGCTAGAGGATCAAAGTCGGATGATGATGATAATGTTGGTAATTTATGAATTCTTTGTTTTAGTTGTTATGTGTTCCTTATAAGCGGGGGAGAATGGTGAGTATTCGAGTTTTTATTGATTTCTCATCTCTTTTATTCAATTCAAGCTTTAGAGTCAGAAAGTCATACTAGCATGTGGCATTATCGCAATGTGTATTTTATTTATTCCTTGCATTATAATTTAATTATAATTATGTTTCAAAGTGAGTTTATATGGTTGTATATCTTTTATTATCGTGTTTTATCAACAATTGCCTAAAAGTTGCATTTTTGGAACTTGTTGCATAATTTACTAAAATTGGCAAATTCACTGTAAGATTTTTCAATTTTGACTAAGTTGTGTTTTTGTTTAAAATTATTGTAATGTGTATATAAATTACATATATGAGCATGATGATGAAAAAAAAGTTCTTCCTATTTGAAATGAAGCGTGTGAGTCTTATCGCATAAAACATTGTGGAGTATTTTCTAGCTTCTTGTTGTATTATGTGACTCTTTGGTAAGTGAAATTGGTGGTTTTCCTAATTTTGTATTTTTAATGATTTGGAATTTGTAATTTCTTCTAGTCTTGAGTGTATTGTCTCTTGAAATGTATAAAAATAAGAAAGTCTCATTCGATGATGAATGTTATCCAAGAAGGGAAGATTCTAATACTTCTAAACGAAATAGGTGAAACTAGAGCCTAATGCTTGTTTCATTATGTTTTGAGTTCTTAAAATGGGTTAATATTAGATAGGAGGCAGTATTTGAAGTTTCATGAAATTTGGAGGTCAAAAATCCAAGAACATCAATGACGTTCGAAAGGATTTCCTTGAAACTACCTTGTGTTTCTTCGAGTTTTACATGTTATTTTGAATAAAATTGTTGTGAGAGGTCTTAAATCATATACGAACATATTCGACTTTGAAAATTATGGGAAAACGTCCCCAAGGACCAACCAAGAGTCCTTGAGAAAGGACCCTTCATTTGAGCGAAAGGCTTTTTTGACCAGCCACAAGCAACTTAGGCAATCGACGGACTGTAGGGTGGTTGACGCCTTGTCGATTGTGGCGTACTTCAATATTTAGGCTAGGGAAATTAACCTCGCAACGGCAGGTCTCTGAACAAAACGACGGCCAGCCAGGACAGCTCGTTGATGGACCAACATTACGTCGATAGGCAGGCATTAATTGGGTCTGGAAACCTGCACAACTCATTGTTAAATGCATGGGTGGAGTGGTAAATTCACCACAAACCCAACAATTTTAAAAGGCAGTTTCATAAGTGTATTTTGGGTATTATAAATAGTTTTAAAAGTCTTAAACACTTATAAGAAATCACTTTTCAAAATTAAAATCCAAATTCTCTAAGAAATTTCCTAAAACTCCATTAGAGCCTATATTAAAGATAGAGCTTGGATTGAAGATTAGTTGGTTATTCTTCATCAAATTCATGGTTTAGCATAAATGAAGGTATGTTCCTTAATATTTGAATCTCTTTTATTCAAGGAACCAAACTTCAAAGTGATATCCAAAGCCTTTCAATGATGAACTTGTCCAATTTTGATATCTATCCATGAGTTCTTGCATTAAACATTTTGAATCATTATGTATTGATTGACTGGATGTTAATTTGATGGTTTTAACCTTATTACTCTTTGAACCCCTATTATTCATCATTCTTAGTTTTTGACTATTTTGTGGGTGACTTAATTATGTTTTATGGCTATTGAATTCTTATGTAGTATTATTAGGGCTATTGAATTATGATAGAACAAAGTTAAAATTGTTAATTTTCTGCCCTAAATTCATAGATCTATGTTGAATTATCTTTGATTCATTGTCTATTGTAGGAATTGAATTGAATTGGTGATCATGGTCATGGGTAAGGGCCTTTATGTATTGTGTTGGATGATTTAGCAATGGATTGAAGTGGCGAGAGTGAATTGGTTGTACGCTGCACTCATTTTCTTTATTTTATGTAAATTAGGTCTTGAATTATATTATGATTAGTATGCTCAACTTATGGTGGCAGTGGTATGTGCTTTACTTGTGAATGATGTGGCCTCATCAGCGTTACATTATGCATTATGATGATCATTGCCTTGTCGGCATTATTCTATTTATTATGATTATTTGTGTGGTGATTTATGTGAAGTATGATCATATTTGAAATATACTAAAATAAACTAAGGTGAACTAGAGCTTCATGAATGTTTCATGAGTTAGTTTTGAGTCAAAATAATTTATAATCATGTTCTTAGGTCGTGTGTGAAGTTATGTGTCATTTGGAGATCAAAGTCCAAGAACGTCCATGACATTCTGAAGGTGTTCCTTTGAAAGTACTAGTGTTTCTTTATGTGTTTTAGTGAGTTTTAAATGTTTGTTTTAACTGAAATTAATGTGGGATGTTCCTAACATCTAGACGACTATGTATAGGGGCTTAATGTCAAGGTACAACCCAACGTAGGACTCACGAGGGTCTTTAAAAGAACAACCCACCCATTTAGCAGGATGCTGCAAGGCAGTGACCATCGATGGCCACAAGCTATGAACCGTTGTCAACAAATGGCAAGAAAATCTTGAACATGATAGATCCTCAGTCCCACTCGAAGTACCCCATCAATGTGTCTTCGATAGGTCGACGTTCCGTCTATATAGGGCGTGGGTTGGTACTTGAAAAAGCTGTAGTTTTTCTGCCAAGGCTTGGGGTGTTTTGTAAATTCATCCCAAGTCTTTTATAAACCATGGATGAATATTTTATTGTATTTTTGGTATGTAGAGGTGGTTCAAACACTAAGACCTAATTTTAAACTTCATTTCCTAAAACACAAAACCCTCTTTCAAGAAAGACTCTCTCAAAACCTAATAGAAGCTTGGACTGAAGTAAAGGCTTGGAGTCCTGGTGATGTAAATGTTTATTCATCAAAATCAGCGGGTTTCCTTTAAAAGTATGGTAGTCATACTTTAACTATATTCCATTCAAGGAGACATTTCTAAGGAACATCTAAAGAGGTTTTCTAACCCTAACTTCTTTTATCTTGGACTCTAACTATGGGTCTTGCATGAAAATGCTTTAAAGGATTCAAATATGCTATTTCTAATGTTAGTTTGTGATTTTAATGCTAAATCTTCAACGAAACTATGTTATTGCTTTTTATAAACTTTTGCCTTATAAAATGGGTTTAATAAACATGATTTGGTAGTGAGAGAGTAAGAGTTTCTTGATGGTTATGTTGTGACTTATCTACTGACCTAGGGGATTATTTATGAAGTATTATTGATGAATTGATTATAGGTGGTCAAATCTTTTATTAATGGTAAGTTGGTTAAATTGCTTAAATCTTATTATAAAATGCTCTTGAGTGGTATGGTCCACCATTAGTGATGGTGTCTAGTAGAATTATGTGAATGTGAATCTACATGTAATTTGTTAATAAGGCTATGAAGGCATGTTATGTGAAGTAAGATGATAATGGTTTTGTTCCTTTTTATGTGATTTATAAAGGCATATTATGTGAAGTATGATGATAATAATGTTGTTTTTGTTGATGTGCTTTATGAAGGCATGTTATCTGAAGTATGATAATAATAATGTTGTTCTTTTTAATGTTCTTTATGAAGATTATTATGTGATGTATGTTAAAAATAACGTCTAAAGGGACTTTATGATTATATAAAGTAAGTTCAAGTGTGAAAAATGATTAATGACGATGCAAGTATATTCAGAAGCCAATGTTATGAAAATGATGATTTATGTGAAAGGTGGGATCACTTGTACAGAAACACTTACTCTTGGAATGAGAATGAATAAAGCTAAAGAATAATGAAAAGTGGAGTTTTGGGGTGAACATTCTTCGTGAGTTGAGATGATGTGTTTACTAGCAACCTCACTATTCTCAAGATCTTTCTAAGATAAATTAGAGGTTGGATACCCTTTGTGAGTTGAGATGTGATACTCCAATGTAACCTGTAGGGGTAGTTACCCTTCGTGAGTAGAGATGTGGTTCTAATTTGCTAGGAAGAATGTTTAAGACTCATTTGTAGAGTTATGCCTTGCACCGAGAGGATATGAAGAAGTGGTGGTTAGACTTCGTGAGTTGAGCTGTTGCATTCTAATGTACCTTTTGAGATAAATATTCCTCGTTAGTATAGAATGAGTTTCTTAGTAACAATCTCCTTTTCCCTTAACTATGCGACCGAATAAGTGTAGCTACTAGAATATCCATGCAAAAGCTAAGAGAATGAACACACACTAGACAAGTGAGGAACTCTTATACGATAAGGGTAATATTAGGATTCAATGTCTAGCTCTCATGGTCTATGTAGGAAAAAGTTATTCACCCACAAAAGAATGAATGAGCTAAGACTGCTGAAAGAATGTACTAATTAGGGTAGGTGGTTGTATGTGACACTATCTACCTATTTCACTAAGTAGACCTTCTGAAAGGGGAGTATTAGTGTGTTTTATATGGAGTGTATCAACTAAGTCTTCTAAAATAAAGTACTAATTAGGGTAGATAGTGGTATGAGACTGTATCTATTCATTGCACTAAGTAGACCTTCAAAAAGGGGAGAGGTTGTGTATTCTATAAGAAGTAAATGAATGAGTTATAATGTGTTGTAAATGAAGTAAGATGAATTATGGTCTAGTGTTAAAAAAAACAAGTTAAAGTTATAGTTTATCTAATTTACCTATGAATTACTAATGTAGAGTGCTTAATCCAAGGGAAACCTCAAGGATTAATAAGTGGGAGTAGTAGTATGGGATGCTACTCTCACATTGCACTTAGTGTAACTTATAAGTCCTATTGGAGAAGGGTAGTGACATGAATTTGTTAATGTATGAATCCTTTTTAAATGTCTAGCCAAGACTGTGCACTTCTTTCCTGATGAGGTAAGCCTATGGTTCATAGTCTTAAGGATTGCTTCTATGTGTCTTAAAGGGGTTATAGTGGGCGATCCATTCTCCTCTTACCTGGGGGGGTCTTAGGATAATTTTGTTTTGAAAACCTCAAAGGATACGAGTTCAATATGCTTGGGATAAATTGTTTACAGCAATGATTCATTGTGTTGACTGTAATGCACTTTAGTTCAATGTAAAGTATGCTTTGGTTATAAAATTATGAGAGTCCTATTTTTTGTGATAAATGATGATTGTTATAGGCTTTAAATTCTGAAATCCTAAAGGTTTATACTTAATTAGCATGAAAGTTCTATTTATCCTAAAATGCCGTTTTTTCATTTATTTGCATACACCATACTTCGTACATTATTTTGTACTAACCTCATACCTTTATAAACTCTATAAGCATAAATTACAGGCAAGAACAACTTTAGAGGGAAAAGATTGGGAATCTATCCTCTAAAAACTAAGTACGCCTTCCTATATTCGAGGGCATATTTCTATTTCTTAGTTTCTATCATTAAGACTTATTATATATTATTCATTTAATGTAAAGGGTTGTTTTTGTAAGATACGTATGTGATTTCTTTATGTTGTGAAGACGATATAAATCTTTAGCTTTTATGAAATATTTTTTCTTTTTTATTAATTAATTCGTGAAATTTTTTTTAATGCCGCACTACATTTAATGTCTTATGTAATTAATAATAGTTAAGGCGGCTACAAGAACTCCGAAAAGTCAAGTATTCAATTATTATTTCCTATCGGATCTCCCTTATTCTAGGGTGTACTTTCCAATCATTTCAATATCTATCTGACTGTGAGTAATGTGAAAGTATGTGTTTCTACCATTAAAAAATAGGTGATCATGTTAGTCTATGACTATTTCCTTATATTTGTAGTCTTAGAGTTGATGCATGATTCTTCCTACTTTTTTATGAGAGTATTATGATGTCATATTCAAGATATTATAGTAGTGAATAGGGTGACCTATAGATGATATTTGTTGTGCCTATGTTCTTTTTAAATGATATGCTATATGTGAAGTATGTGTGTGTCTTGTCTTGGTAGACTTGTGTCCCTTACTTGATACATGTATAATGTGAATATGAATTCTTCCCATAGTATGCTAAAGCTTATTAGTATTGTATATGGGATAGACATGTAACCTTTAACATTTCTAAGAAGTTCCATTATGTGGAGCCTTCATCCTAGAGATAAGGTTATGATATCCTTCAAGTCGAAAGCCATAATGGTATCTTTCTTGTGTTAATGGTGGACTTAAGGTTGATTGGATTGAACGGCGTGAAATCATCCTTCGGAAAATCATTGAGCTATCCTCTTAACCATTGTAAGGCAATCCTACGGGACCTCTTTGGTAAGGTGTAATGTTATTGCGTTATGAACTAGATTTGGCACCTCTTCATGTACTCGTGTATTGATATTGTATGAGAACAAAGGCTAGCACCTAGTGAGTATTTTCTAGGGAAATTGTTCAAGTATAAGATTATGTTAGAGAAAAAATAAACCCTTCATATTCCTTAACCATGTGACTACATGGGATGTATCTTAGTTCTACCATTGGAAAGTAGAACACCCTTTATCGTAGTAGGGTTGACTCCCAATTCCATTCCTCATTACCATGGTCTATGTGGATTAGTTCCTACACTCATCTTATAGGACATCTACTAGTATTCGAGAAGTTCAATGAAATTTAGGTGGTGGCATGGGACGCTATCTAGACATTACATGATTAGGCTTTAAAGGTTATAGTAAGTGAGTCCCTAGGTCTTCTCCAAGACAATTATATGAATTTTCTTATTGGATAAATGTCTTGTAAGTTACTTAATGAAGATAATGACTTAAGTCAGAAAGCATGTAAAATAAATAAGTACATATATAGAGTAGTTAAAGGGTTGCCCAGTTAAGGTTTTAAAGAAGAATAAGAATGGTCACTTTATGTTTTACCTAGGGAAATCTTAAAAATGACTCTATATAGGAAGTTTGGTTTATAATTTAGGCATGATCTAAACATATGTAGTCCTTAGGATTATTTAGGTAATCTTGAAAGGATGTATGGGCGTTCTCATCTTGAATTATTTAAGTAACTTTTTTGACAACCTTTGGGATATATATATATAAATATATATATATATATATATGCTATTATGTGAAGTAAGAATGATCTTATCTTAGCTAGTCTAAAGGATCACTTAAGTGTGCGGGAAGGGATTTCATGGTTGGTGTCACATCCCGAAACCACACCTTAGATGTTGGGGTACAATCTTGGATTGTAACCGGCATACTTGACCTCTGGGAGGTCTTATACATGCCCTTTCTTATAACTTATCACATAAACATTGTGAAAAGTACTACAGAATTAATACTTTCCACAAAACATTATAGACTCTTCAAAATTTCTTTCGTATAAAAGTAATAGGAAAAAAATCTCAATCTCATCATCTTAAGACACAATAATACTTGTTAGACGACTCATACTTCAAAATATGAATATAGAAATACTTAGTCAATTACAATACTTCAAAGAAAATATAAAGACCTATATTCCCTCAAGTCAAGTGAGGACATACTTCAACTTCTCTTGAACGATCTTCTAAGTCCAAGTCTTTTTCACAAAGCTCTAAACCTACCAAGAAATATATAGATAGATACACAAAAGCATGGAGTTAGTTCAACAACATTTACTAAATATGGTGCATAAAAATCATTAAGATGGACTTTTATCTGAAATATGCATCTTTTTATTTAAAATTCATATTATAATAATAAGAACAACATTAAAAAACTTGGAAACACATAAGATAATATATAAACAAAAAGTCATATTTTAGAGATCACTTTACATTGAACTCATTCATTGTTACAGTGAATTATTTCACTATACAGTGAAGATGCTTATTCTTCACTTAAGACATTCTTTATAATGTAGTCTTCTCACTTAAAGGTATCCTAATATTCACTTAATACACACAAAGAGAGACCTCCCATACACCATCTTTAGATGGTCCTAAACGACCCTTAAAATTACTGATAATGAGTCTCATACACACTTAAAGACATCAAAAACATCAAGGTAAGATTCATATACTAAAGGTCAATTTAAGTCTCAGTTGAGTGAGTTGTGAAGCGATCGTATACAATACCTTACACACACACACTAAAGAGATCACATAGACTCCCTAGAATAGAATCATTCTCACTAAACACACCAACACATAGATGATATGGCAATCTCTTTCAAAAGGCTATCAAACGAGCTACTAAAGTAAATCAAGAAGATAACGTCCATAGTTACCTCTTCAAGATTACCTAAATAGTCCTTAAGACAACCTTAGGCTTAGGTCGTGTCCACAACACAACAAATCTTCCTTAACTAGAGTAATCCCCATGATTTCTAAAGATAATACATGAAGAGATCATATCGTATTCCATCTTCACTCTTTAGCTAAGGAATTCATAAGTCACTTTAAATTAGGTACTCATTGATTTACATACTTCTTAATATAAGTAAATAGTTAATAAATACTAATATATCACATCAAGGACATTCAAGTAATGGTCTTGGACCAGACCTAGGACTCCAAATAAAACCTGCAAATCGATTGTGCAATGTGTAGATAGCGTCCCAAACCACCACCTAAAGTCATTAACTTCTCCAATGCTAATAGGTATTTCATATGATGAGAATAGGCCATAACTGACATAGACCATGATAGCAACACATGGAATACGATGTTTTATCTAACTCAGATGAGGTTGTTCGACTTCCTAAGGGTAGAACTTTAACACATCCATGTAGGCACATGTTTAAGGAATATGAAGGGTATACTTTGTAATCTAGTCTTATACTTAACTAGAACTACTTTCCCTTACCATACTCGGTAAGTTCTAGCCTTCTTTGTCATACAGTAATTCACACATTAGGTTTACATACAAGGGTCACATAATACATTCATAACCCAATTACAGTTACCCTACTAAAGAAGGTCCACTTTGGTGACAATAATCTCATGATGTCTTTCCTAAAGATTATTCTTCCATCAAATTAATATAAGACTGTCATTCCTTTACTTTGAAGGATACCATTACGGCTGACAACTTCAACAGTCTTAACAGTATCACTATGTCAAGGTTTTCACATAAAAGACTCTCTTAAGTTCATTTAAGGTCACATGTCATTCCTAAATTCAGTACTAAGAGTAATAACACCCTAAATTAATACATGACATATTCATAATCATATATATCAAGCAAGGGACCCAAGTCATTCAAGGCAAGACACCATATACTTCACTTTTAACTCATATTTCAAGTCATTATAGAAGCACCTAAAAATAAACCTAACATCATCAAGTCATATTATATACTATCATAGCATAATCAATGTATTCAACATAGTCTTCTATATCCAAGTACGAATAACCAAGACGAAACTCCATCACTACACACATAATGTCAAAGGCGTAGTCTAACATGGTCACCTAAGACAACATGAATAGAAGAATACATATATGACTCCATATTTAGATAGATATTGTCGTTCTTCAGATAATCAAACTACAAAAATAGTCATATTACCTCAAGTAGTGGTTAACAAGGCCAAGATAATCATATTGCATAAAATAACACCGACAAAGAAACAACAATTGCAAGTAAAACACATAACACCGCCACCATAAGTGTACCCTACCAATCACAATCGAATCGAAGTACAAATAGAATTAAATAAAAGGAAAAAGGGCAGCATACCCCCAAATCATCCTCAACATTTCAATCGAAAGTCAATTTACTCAATTCGATAACACAAAACATTTACACAAGGCCATAACCAACTATGCAACATAAAATCTAAAATAATGAATGAACTAGGTCAATTCAATAAGAATTCATCAATCCAATACACATATATATCAATTTGCTAAAAATATTACATAAATGAATAGCTCACCTAAAATTACATAAGAATTCATCAACGTAAGATCAATATCAAGTAAGTAATAACATAATCAAAATCTAGGGTTCATCCAATTCATGGGTTCATAGGTAATTTTTATTAAAATAATCAATTAAATATCAATTAAATTATTATTAAATGTTTAGAAATCATTTATGCAATAACCATTTGTAGAATTATGAAATTGGAAAAATCAACTTTAAAAAGTTTGAAAATATTTTGATATTAATACTCCTTGATGAAGAGACATTCAACGATAAATATATATACCTAAATGATGATAATTCTTCACTCTAATGAATAATTTACACTCAAAACGTCACCTCTAAGCTGTTCCTTGACTTGTACTTCAATGTGTCTTCGAGAATTCGTAAGGGATTTTGGGAATTTGATTTTAAACAATGAAGTCTTCAATCTGCTTAAAACTTATATACATATTTAAAAAGCCAAAAATACCCCATAGAAATCGACAAATTCTATTTTTAAAATGGGGTGAAATTACAATTCACGCCTAATTTAAAAATGAGTTGCGCGTTGCACAGGCTGAGAGAAGATTGACCCATCGACGAGGCATCAGTCCACTTCCGGGTCGTGCTGTCCACCGCCATTTGGGTTAGAGACATGAAAATATAAGCTTGGATTCTTAGGCTAAGTATCCACTGACACCCACCACCTACAGGGCGTCGACCTGGCCACTGGCCGTCGAATGCCCTCTGTAGGTGGACTGCTTTTTGGCAGTTCTGCCTACCAACATAGGTCCTTCCTCAAGTACCCTTGGTTGGTCCTTAGGGATAATTTCCTTGATGAGTCTAACCCAAATACAATTTTATATGGGTTTAACACCTCTCACATAAAATTCATCCAAAACTAACACGTAAAGCTCAACGAAACACGCTTAGACACTTAAGGTCATTTCAAGGTACATCTTCTGAAAGTCATGACGTTCTTGGACGTTTGACCTCCAAACTCTACAAAAATTGACAAACTACCTATAAATTATATAAGAACTTATTTATAGACCTTAAAACTCATGAATCACATATAAACACATAGAAGAACATATGAGGCACAAAGGTGACTTATTCATCGAACGTCGTGGTCATCCATTGATGTTTAACTTCCAATGCACTTAATACTTTAGCTACTGCATATATACTATATATTAGACCTAATTAGGACCTTAAACCATCAATACCAACATTTTAGGATCTAGTTCACCTATGTCATTTTTTGGGCTTTAACAGGCTGTCGCTTCATAACTAACTCAAGTGAACTTTAGAATCATCATTGGTAAGTGGATCTCACAATAATTTATTTTGGACATACTTTACTTATATAGTGTCATATGTGTATTTTCGATGAACAATACAGTGAAGTCACTGTAAACTTCACTGTGATGTTAGTGTAACATACATCTTAATTAAGTAGAAATTGTAATGTCTTATAATTGTATTGTTTGATGCTTAAATGTAAATCTTATCCTTACACTATGATTTTTTAATAAAAATAGCATATTTCATGATTTTATACATTAATACATACTTAGTAATTGTGTTTTTACTAATTGCATACTTTTTGTTAAATCTAAAGGATTAGGTGGAATGTGAGAATGATCCTGAAGAAAAGCATGGAATGTAGTTATCGTTCAAGTGTAGTTGAAGAACACTTGACTGGAGAGCATAATGAGACTTAGAGTTTTCTATTATTTTAATATGAAAGCTATTTTAAAATGTTTTCATGTGAAAATTGTTAATTCCCCACTACTTTTCATACATGTATGCAATGAATGAAGTCAAACGTTTTGTACAAGACCTATGAGAGGTCAAGAACGCCGTATTGCGCTCCAAGGGTGTCATATCTTCTAGGTTGTGCTCTAGGGGTATGATAGGTTCCCCATTCAAAGTTCTTTTACCATTTCAAGGGTCAATAAGGGAAAATAATCTACACGCAAGACTATGAAGGAGAAAGGTAGTGGTCCTTATGTGGAGAAGTCTCCCTGTGCTACATATAGTAGGAAACATGAAGGCAAGTGTCTGGTTTGTACGGGAAATTGCTATTGTTGTTGTAAAAGTTTTAAAATGAAGAGGAATTGTCCAATGATAAAGAATCAATGGAGAGAGAATTCTTAAAAACAAGAAAGTGCTCCCAATGCCGATGCTCTTAATAAAATCATTTTATGCTCTCTGCTTTAGGGGTGAACAAGAAGAGTTCCTCGATGTGGTCACCGGTATTTTACAAGTATTTTTTATAAATATTTATGCTTTACTTTATTCCGATGATACATTATCAATTGTAACTTCTCTAGTACCTAACAAGTTTGATATTATACTCAATATTTTAATTCAGCCATTTTAGGTTACAGCCCCGGTCGGTGACTCAGTTGTGTCTAGGAGAGTATTTAGGAATTGTCATATATCTTTGCCCAATAGAGTTATGTGGGTTGAATTGGTAGAACTTGATATGGTTGATTTATAATTCATGTCTAAAAGCTTATAAAATTATTTTTAAAGGTTTTTTATACAATATTGTAAGAGTAAAAAATTGATACTCCAAAACTCATCCTATGTAGTAGGTACCCGAAGTGAGGGAATTTCCAGAAGCTTTACGAATGACATGAATAGAATTCCTAATAAACGAGAAATTGACTTTGTTTTGATATTTTATCAGATACAAATCCCTTCTCAATTCTTGATTATAGGATTGCTCCGCTAAATTGGAGGAGTTGAAGTATCAACTCAACGATTTACTGGATAATATTTTCTTTCATCCTAGTATTTCTCCATGGTGGCTCTGGTATTGTTTGTGAATAAAAGGATTGGTCTCTTAGGATTGTATTACACATCGCCAACTCAATAAAGTTACCATTAAGAACAAGTATCCTATCCCTCGGATTGATAAATGGTTTGATCAACTCTAATGGGCAATTTACTTTTCTAAGATTGATTTGAGGTAGGGCATTACCAAATTAGGGTAATAGGGAAGGACGTACCTATAATGGAAATTCAAACTAGGTATGGTCACGATAAGTTCATAGTGATGTCGTTTGGGCTTATGAATGCCCCGAAAACAATTATAGACCCAACGAATTGAGAGTTCCAAAATTACCTAGATTCCTTTGTGATTTTCTTCATTGAGAAAATATTTGTATATTCGAAGAATAAAGGTGAACACATGGACCAGTCAAGGGTTGTGTTACAAATCATTAATGAACAACAACTGTTTTCCAAGTATAGCAAGTGTTAGTTTCAGTTGAAACCAGTGAGGTTTCTTGGTCATATTATCTCAAATTAGAGTATATAGGTTGATCCAAAAAATTCGAGGTGGTTAAAAATTTATCTAGACCATTGAACTATAGAGATTAGAGGTTTCTTAGGTTTAGCCGGGTACTATAAGAGGTTTGTGGATGGATTTGCATCCATTTCATATCCTTTGACTACCTTGACCCAAAATGTGTAAAATTTGAGTTGTCAAAGGCATATGAAAGAAACTTCCAAATATTGAAAGATAGCTTAGATCTAACAAGGGTTTTGTGGTATATTGTGATACATCTAAAGTGAGTTTGGGGGAGGTGTTCTTATGCAACATGTAAGGTAGTAACCTATCCCTCAAGACAACTCACGGTGCATGAGAAGAATTAACCAAATCATGTTCTTGAATTAGGGTTATATTGTTTGCATTAAAATATGGAGACATTACTTGTATGGGGTTCATGTGGATATATTTACCAACCATAAAAGACATAAAACTGTGTTCATAAAAGGAGTTAAATGTCCGAAAAAGAAAATTGTTGGATTTATTGAAAGATTAAGACATGAGTGTTCTCTACTACCCCAACAAGGCCAATGTGGTTGTGGATGCTCTAAGTCATATTACCATGGTTAGTGTTTCTCATGTATAAGAAGATAACAAAGACCTAGTAAAAGATAATCATAGGTTGGCTCGGTTGGGTGTTCGTTCGGAAGGTTCTCCAAATGGTGGCATTGTGGTCCACCATAACTCCGAATCATATTAAGTGGTTGATGAAGTCTAAGAAACATTTTGATACATTGTTAATGAAGTTGAGGAATCTGTTCTTTTCAAGTTTAATGAGTATTTCTCCCAAGGGTGGGATGGTGGTGTACATATATACGAAGGAAAATTGTGTGTACCAGGTATGAATGATTTGAGGAATTGAATTTTGGAAGAAACTCATGGTTCTTGATATTAGATAAATCTTGGTGCCACAAAAATGTAGGTGATGTTCAAGATGTCTATAGGTGGGACAATTTAAAAAGGGACATAGGGTAGTTTGTGGATAAGTGTCCAAATTGCCAACCAGTTAGGCTGAACACCAAAAGTTGGGTGGTTTGACAGAAGTAATGAACTTTCCTACTTGGAAGTCAGAAGAAATTAATATGGACTTTTTTTTTGTAATGTCTCGAACCTGATGTCAAAATGACCCAATATGGGTTATTGTGGATAGATTGAAAAAATCCGCTCACTTTATCCATCTCAAGACTACTTATTCAACGGAGGATAATGAAAGAATATACATTGACTACATTGCGAGTCTACATTTGATCCCTTTGTCCATCATATCGGATAGAGGTGCTCAATTTACATATCGATTTTTTAGATCTTTCATAAACGGGTTGAATACACAAGTAATGTGGAGGATCGCTTTTCATCATCAAATCAATGGTTAAGCGGAGCAGACTATCCAAACCCTAGAGGACATGTTAATATTAGGTGTGATAGATTTCTAAGGCAATATGGATGATCACCTACAGCTGATAGAGTTCTCCTATAATAATTGCTACCAACATGTATTTTAGTGACAGCTTTTGAAGCACTCTATGGTAGTTGATGTAGGTCTCCCATTGGGTGGTTTGAGGTTGGTATGTCTTAACTACTTTGTCTTGAAGTAATCCTTAGAGAAGGTTAGGATGATAAGGGATCGTTTGTAAACAACCGATAATAGGAAAAAGTTGTTTGCCGACAATCGAAGAAAAATTATACAATTTAAAGAAGGGGATAAGGTGTACTTGATAATTTCATCTATGAAAGAGGTGATGAGATTTTTGAATAAAAGGGAAACTAAGTGTCCAGTATGTGTGTCCCTGTGAAATATTTCAATGGGTCGGAAAGGTTGCATATGAGTTTGAATTACCTAGTGATCGTGCTTCATTACATCCGATATTTCATGTGTTCTTGTTAAAAGAAGTGTATTGGTGATCCCGAATCCATCCTCCTATTTGAAGGGGTGGGTATGTATGAGAGCGTTTCCTATGAAGATGTTCCATTGGAAATTCTAGATCGCCAATAAAAGAAGTTGAGGAACAAGGAGGTGGTCTCTGTAAAAGTCCTATAGAAATGTCACCTTATTGAGGGAGAAACAGAGGAGGCCGAGGCCGAGATGAAGACCGGTTACCCCCACCATTTTCCTCAAAATTCTAGCAAAAGTGGAGATTGGTAATCCTCTTAAATTGAACTAGTTAATAATGTTGAATTTTACTTTCTTTGCTAGTATGTGCATATTATTGGTAAATATTTATTCTAAAACGAGTTTCATGGAAAATGCTCTTTTCCTTATTGCTGCTCTCATGAAATAATATTGAGCATTTTAATGTTTTTTGAGAATGTTGGCATAACTGACTGTTGATGATAATATTGGGCTCATGTTGATATTATGAAGGTAGTACCTCATGTAGTAAAGATGAGATCTTATATGTGGCAAATTGAGTTTTGAG
This sequence comes from Solanum lycopersicum, assembly GCF_036512215.1. Lineage (NCBI taxonomy): Eukaryota > Viridiplantae > Streptophyta > Magnoliopsida > Solanales > Solanaceae > Solanum > Solanum lycopersicum. The sequence continues at coordinate 33,887,043 of NC_090803.1, read as the reverse complement.
TTGCTATGTGTAATGTCATGGTTATGTGTAGATTTGACTTATGAATTACTCCTATTGCCAGTGACTGATAATGTTTTAATGTTGTTTATGTTGTTGCTGGTTGAGCTGCTAGTCTTGAGTCATCCTCTTCTTAAAGAAATATTTTTTGGTGTAATTTGGGGACGAATGTTCCTAAGGAGGGATAATGTAACACCCCGAAAGTCCTATGAACTAGTTAGAGACTCACCTTTTAAATAATGAAAAAATTGATGTTTAGAGACCTATACTAACGTAATAAAGTTGAATTAGTTGTATTAGAGCGTAAATGTCAACGATACACCTCGATGTTTGGAAACTAGCAAAATTGAATTATTACACGTCCCTATGTTTTATGAAGATTTGGGAGTGTAAAATGAAGTATAAAATTATATAAAGACTTTAAATAGGGAAAATAATGTTTATGGGGTCAAAAACTAAATCCACGACTCCCCAGCGACCATCCGAAAAGTCCTTAAGGAGGACCCAAACATTGTCTAGAATGCTGCCAAAGCATCCTCCTTGCAGCCATTATATGGAGCCACTTGCGCGTCTCACATCCATTACTGTCTATAAAAATTTTTCCTCATGGCGTCGTGCCTTCTGGAGGCTCTATTACGGAATCCGAACCGCGATGCGCAACAACATTCCTGATTCGTTCACGTCGTTTTTAAGTCAATTTGACTTCACATAAAGACCCAATCAAGTGAGGGGTATTTTTGGTATTTTATTTGGGTAATTTATATATATTTAGGGACATATTTACAGATTAAAACCAATTCCACAAATCTCTCTCACTTTTTTTAAAAAAAAATTCTCAACTAAACCTCTATTGAAGAGCAACTGTAGTTTGAAGAAGAAGACAAATTTCTCAAGTTGTCACTCCAATTTTGTAGCTTTATCAATATTAAGGTATCTTTTCTTTCACTATTGGGATTCCTTTCTCCAAGAGTTTATTTCAAAGAGATTTTTAAACTTCCTCCAAACTTGGGGTTTTCTCTACACATGGGTCTTCTTTAAAAAATTAAATTATGAATCAATTATGATGAATTATATGTGGGGTCCATCCTCATTATGAAACTATTGACTTCAACAGTTGCTGAATGCAATTGTTAATTGTTGGTAAGGTTGGAAAACGTAGTGGCAGCAAATGTTGGAAAACACAACAATTGAAAAACTTTTGTGGCACAACTTTTGCATGTTGTGGATGGTGGTAAAATTTGCAGTTGCAAATTTCTTCTATAAAAGGAGCTTATTAGATCATTTTTAATGTTAACCAAGTTATAGAGAAGAAAACAATTTTGAGAGCAAAGTGAGGTATTCCATTGACTATACAAGAAAAATAGTTTATGAAAAAAAATAGAGTGTGGTTGGTATTTTTGTAAGGTAGAAACCAAAAGAGTGTTGTTCCTTTTGAGTGTGTTGCCGTCACTTTAAGTATTGAATTTGTGTCTACATAATGTGAAATTCCTTCATATAGTGATATCAGTTGATCATCTTGGCCCGTGGGTTTTCCCTTATTTAGAAGGGTTTCCACGTATAATTCTTGTTGTTGTTATTTTACCATTTTATTTCATTAATTTTACCATATATATTTTAGTGCTTGTTCGAATTCTCCTAACAAACTTTTATCAAAGACAAGGGTTTATCTGAGTACACTCTGTGGTTGCAGTAGAGTCTGAACTTCCATATCTAAAATGATTTACTTTGATTTGCAATAACAATTTTTTTTGGGGGGGGGGGGGATGGAAACCAATACAAGTAGAGTTGTTACTTTGCATGGTGTTAATTTTGTCATTTGGGAGGGGAAAAAGGAAGAACTTCTTTATGTCATGAATTTTGACAAACCAGTATTTACCACTTTAAAGACTTATAATAAAACAGATGAAGAGTTGAATCTGTTGCACATACATGTTTGTAGATTCATTAGGCAATGGGTTGAGTAATATATAATGAACAATTTTTCTGGGGAGAAACATGCTCGAACTCTATGGGAGCATATTGAATGTTTGTATTCTCGGAAGACTTGAAACGACAAAATGGTCTTAATAAAGCAAATGTTTAGTTTAAAGCCTTATGATGGTTTTCCAATGACAGACCGTCTAAAATTTTCATGGGGATCATGAACCAATTATCTAGGCATCAAATTTGTTGCAGAAATTGAAGGCTTTCTTCTAATTGGTTCCCTACCAGGATCTTGAGAAATATTTAGAGCATTATTGTCAAATTCTGCTGTAGATTGTTTGAAATCTATGGATTCCGCCATGATTTGTGTCTTGAACATAGAGATGAGAAGAAAATATCTAGGTTTTCTTCGTCGGATGTCCCGATAACTGGACCAAATGAGAGAAACAAACTCGTGGTTGTTAGTATAGAGAACAAAATAGGAGAATATCCTGAGACAGACTTAAGGATATGGAGTTCTATCATTGTGGTATGAAAAGGCACACACAGAAGTTTTGGAAAAAGTTTTATAGAGAAAACAAAAACAAAGAGTAAACTAAAGAAGATGCCACTGAAAATTCCCTAGCCACCGTTACCACCGAAGATCTTCTTATTGTCCTTGAAGCGGATATGATAAACATTGCTTGTGATTAATCAAGCAGGGTTGTGGACACTGGTGCCGCATCTCATGTGACATCAAGGAAGGATTTTTTCTCTTCCTATACTCCTTGTGATTTTGGAACCTTAAGTATGAGTAATGAGTCTATTTCTAGGGTAGTTGGAATTGGTACAATTTGTGTGAAAACTAGTGTTGGAAATAAACTAGTTTTGTACAATCTGAAACATGCTCTTGATGTTCGTATGCACCTGATTTCTCTTTGTGGTTTAGATGATGAAGGATATGTTAGTACCAAAGGTGATTGAACTATGACATCTACTTATGTTGATATGTTGAATGCAGTTAAGAGCGATAACTCTTAAATGTTATGGCACAAGGGACTTAGCCACCTCAGCGAGAAAGGACTTAATATTTTAAATTAGTAAAGTTTGAGCATTGATTGGATGGAATAAAATAGAGTTTACTTTAGGACCTACTTCCCTTCGAGATAGTCAGAGTTACTTGAGTTGGTGCACTCTGATTTATGTGGTCCAACAAAAACAAATAAATTGGGTGGTGCACTCTACTTTGTCACTTTCATTGATGATTGCTCGATAAAACATTGGGTCTATGCATTGAAGACTAAAGACCAAGTGTTAGGCGTCTTCAAAAATATTCAGGCTTCGGTTGAAAGAGAAACTGGAAAGATACTAAAATGTATTTGTCCTGATAATGGTTGTGAATATTGTTGACCATTTAATGAATATTACAAGCATTAAGGTATAAGAAACCATTAGGCTCCTCCACAACACCTCAGCATAATGGTTTGGCTGAGAGGATGAAAAGGACCTTTATGGAAAGAGTTAGATGTTTTCTTTCTAAAGCAAAATTGCTGAACTCTATTTAGGGTTAGGATTTATTGATTGTTGCACATTTTATTAATCTATCTCCTGCTCTTGCGTTGCAAAGTGATGTACCAAATAGTGTTTGGTACAGAAAGGATGTTTCAAATGACAATTTGAGAATATTTGGTTGTAGATCTTTTGTATATGTGCCAAATGATGAGAGGGCAATGTTAGATGCCATGACATGACAATAATGATGATGTTCTTCACCCAAGTGTGCATAATGTCATTGGGATTTATAATTATGTTGACACCCAGAATCTTCTATATAATAAACATGTTGAAGTTTATAGTAACAATTATATTGTTATTGTTTATCCTATTGCTCATGAACTTGTGTATGAATCAAATATTTTCTTTGGAGGTCCACAATATAGCAGTTTCCTTCATCCCATAATTAACCTGATGAATATATGTTACTCACTGACGAATTCTCTACATGAGAACCACACTTATAAGTTGGTAAAATTCCCCAATGGCATGAGAGCTATGAATAACAAGTGGGTATTTAAATTTAAAGTTGAAGACACAACTTGAAGCCCAGGTACAAAGCTAGATTGGTTGTTAAGGGATTTGGTCAAAGAATGGGTATTGACTTTGATTACATATTTTTTCCTATTCTTAAAATGTCCTTGATTCACACAGTTGTAGATAATCTAGAGATTGAGAATATGGATGTGAAGACGTCTTTCCGTCACGGTGACCTAGAAAAAAAGAGTTATATCCCACAACATGAGGGCTTCAAAGTAGATGGTAAAGAAAATTTTGTGTGCAAACTCAGAAAGAGTCTATGTGGCAAAAATGAAGGTCCTAGACAGTGTTACAAGAAGTTTGAATCTATTATGTGGTAGCCAGGCTGTAAGAAGACTTCTTCAGATCATTGTGTATTTGTACAAAAAATTTCTAACAATGATTTTATCATCCTTTTTTTGTATGTGGATGACATGTTTATTGTGGGCAAGAATACTTCCCAGATTAACGAGCTGAAGAAAGAATTGTGTAAATGTTTTTCTATGAAATACTTGTGCCATGCCAACAAAAATTTTGGCCATGATAACTACTCCTGTTAGAGTTTAAAGGAAGATTTATTTGTCCCAGAGAGAGTACATTGAACGTGTACTAGAGATCTTCAATATGAAGCATGTTTGGCCTGTTAGTACACCTTTTGTTGTTCATATTATGTTGATCAAGAATATGTCTACTAAAACTAGGGAGGAAAGGGTAAAAATGGACAATGTGCCATATTCCTCCGTTATTGGAAGTCTAATTTATGCAATGGTGTGCACTAGATATGATATTGCTTACGTAGTTAGTGTTGTCAGCAGATTTCTCGACAATCTAAGAAAAGATCATTGGGAAGCTGTGAAGTGGATACTAAGGTATCTTAGTCAAGGCTTAGATGAATGCTTCTATTTGGAGCATCAAATACAATCTTGAAAGACTATACAGATTCTGAAATGGTACGTGACCTTGATAATAGAATATCCACTACTGCATATTTGTTTACTTTTTCTGGGGGAGATATATCATGCTAGTCGATTTTCCAGAAATGTGTTGTAATATGTACAACTAGAGCTAAGTATATTGCGTCTACTAATGCCGACAAGGCGATGATATGGTTAAAATGATTACTTCAAGAGCTTTGCTTGCATTAGATGGAGTATAGTGTCTATTCTGACCGTCAGAATGCTATAGACTTGGGTAAGAACTCCATATGTCATCCAAGAACAAAACACGTTGATGTCAAATATCATTGGATTCTTGAGGAAAAAGAGAGTGAATCATTTCATTTTAAAAAGATCCACACAAGTGAAAATCCTGCATATACACTGACAAACAAGATACCAAAAGACATATTTGAGTTATACAATGAACTTGTTGGTATGAACTTTATCTGGAAGATGAAAATACCTCCTTGAAGTGAATGGGACTTGAGGGGAAAATTTATGGGTTCTAGTCCCATTTTGCCACTGTTGACTTAAACAATTGTTGCATGTAATTGTCAATGGTTGGCAAGGTTGGAAAATTGTAGTGGCAGCAAATGTTGAGAAACATAGCAATTGAAAAACTTTCGGTGGCACAATTATGGCATTTTTTGAATGGTGGTGAAATTTGAAGTTTCAAATATCTTCTATAGAAGAAGTTCATTCTCTCATTTTTAATGTACACAATGTTACTGAGAAAAAACCATTTTGAGAGAAAAGTGAGGTATTCCATAGACTATACACGAAAAATAGTCTATGATAAAAAATAGAGTGTGAGCGATTTTTATTAAGGTGGAAACCAAAAGAGTGTTGTTCCTTTTGAGTATGTAATAGTCACTTTGAGTATTGTATTCGTAACTACACAATGTAAAATTCTTTTTGTAGTGATATAAGTTTCTCCTCTTGGCCTGTGGGTTTTCCATTATTTAGAAGGGTTTCCACGTGAAATTCTTGGTGTCCTTATATTCCCATTTTATTCCATCACTTTTACCATATATATCATTGTGCTTGTCAGTCTTTTCCCATCATTATTGACAATTAATGTTGTTTAAGTTTATATTGATTGTAAATTCTTGTTATTTACTCTAGTATCCCAACCCATGTCTTTCGCCAAATTAATGAAAAACGTGAATTAATATGATGAATCATGAAGAGGATGAATATTTTGATGAAATACATTGATATTTGTTATATAATTGATTCTTGAATTTACTTTAATCATTCATTGTCTATGTATTATTTAGTAATTAAGTTATGAAATCAATGAAAGGGCAATAAGGTATGAAGGTTGATTTTTCTTGAATTTAATTATGAAGCATGACTTACTTAGATTACAGCAAGTATGCCTCATTCTTAACCCTGGAATATTGAATTGGTTATGACCTATGTAAGTGTGTTATGGTATGAGGATTATATGATTGAAAGTGGTTTCTCATGACTATAATAAAGTGTTGAGTGAAACGTTTTATCACTTCTATGTGGTTTCTAAAGTTAACGGATAGTGCTCACTTATGAATACCTATTACCTATTATGATTAGATGTTCACATATGGGTCTACAAGAGACTAATGTGATCTTATATAATAAGTTTGATGATTACTAAAGGGAATAAATACTTAGAACCAAAAGGGCATGTAAATGATAAAGAAGATTGAGATCTCACGTTTAACAAGTCAGACCTCCCACAAGGGTTTCTTAATTTTTAGAAAGTCCGGATTTCCACAATATGTGTTGTCTCATGATTTTGAAACATCCATGTTAGTAATTCAAGGTTTCTAGTAACAATATTTTTTACCCTTAACTATGTTCCCACATAAGACTGTAGCATAGTAGATCCACCTAGAAGTTATTTAATATTTGTTAAACCTTAGGAAAGTGTTAACCCTCTCTTTTCGATGTGACAGCAATACTCCGGATTCCATGTAGCTCACATTGCCTCATGTCACTTATTGCAATATCTTACCGAATGTAATATGGAAAATTAATAAGTCAAGTATGTGAACTATTATTAGGGCTTCTCTTAAGGGTTACTACAATGGGTGAGGGAGGGTATGAGACTTCTCTTACTCATTGCACATGTGGGATCCTAAGGGATGGTCTTAGTAATATTTTTTGTATGAGTAAGATGATTTCATGTCATTTAATTTAAATTATATATGAACTAATGATATGCATGTAATAAGTGTGGGATTTCATGATTCTCACATGATCTATGTTGGTTAAAGATAAAGTTTCCAATGAATGAATGAGGCCAGCCTCCAATCATGCACATAATGAAACAAATGATACCAAAGGTGTTATGATTGGATAATCGAGAGTTCAGTTAGATTCAAGTAATGGCGTTAGGTCATTCTTGGTCATTGCACAACGAACCCGATGAAAGTCTTAAATTACATCTTAGGTATAACTGGTGTTTACACTGGTCCATGAATGAAATAAACTGAACTACGTTTGAATTAATGAATAAGACTCTGGGTTTTCTAAACTGACTCCCTAGTTGAGGTCGCATATGTTGATCCCTCATTTTTGGAAAGTCATAATTTCAAGTCCATGATTCCAAGGTGTCATGGCATACGAATGAATGATATGAACAACGTTATATGTTATAAGAATAATGATATGTGTTTTGTGTACGTTGATGTGTGCTGTGAAAAATGATAAGTATGATGATGCATGTTACTCTCATGGCATAACTTTCCTAATCTAAATTTAGAAAGCTCATAAACTTTTCTAATGAAAAATTTGAAAGCTCAATCACTTTCCTAATGTCAATTTGGCAAGTCCAATAACTTACTCATGATTGTTAGGAAAGAGCTTATCTTACTCATGATTGTCCTTGGTGTTACCCATACTTGGTACAAGTTTGTAATAATTATATACAACTCTAAACTTTTAGGTGCAGGCACAGGTGGGCGCTACATCTACAGGTTGAACGCTACAGTTATCTGTACGTCGAAGATTTATACGGACTTGGTAGTCCCTCATGCTTTCGAGGATGCTTGCCCATTTATATTCTAGCTTAGTTGTGTGATTGAGCTAGTGTTGTATCTTCCACTAGTGTTTCTTTCCCTTTTTTGTTCAGAGGTTGTATTCATGTCATTTTAGCAAGTACATCTTTTTCATTATAAAAAACTATTTCTTTTATTTAATGATCTTAATGTTAGATGGTGGATGGTCAATGATTACGTATGGTGTAGAATGTTTAGTAAGAATGTTAAGAAACAAAAATTTTCAAATTTTCCTCTAAAATTAACCTAGATGAAGTTAGAATGACGTATGTAGGCTTGTCTGCGACCTTTTGAGAGGTCAACGAAGCCGGTCTCGTCTGGAGTCTAGATTCCGATCATGACAAACTTGGTGTAAGAGAACTAGGATAAATTTTTAGGATAATAAGTTCACATCAACAACATTAAGTAGTTTCTAAGTCATGGTAGTTAAGTGCACCACTATCCTTAATTAGAGACTGCATGACACGCATGAAAGTCTGCCTTCTTCTGATTCTATCGTGCCTTCTCTAATGTATGTTTCTTTGTTTTAAGATTGTATCTAACATCAACTCTGGAGATTCAGAAATATGAATACGAGGAGAAACGACGGCAAAGCAACAAGGTGTTCCCAGGGAGAACCCACATGCCAGCACCATGGCTAGCAGGTTAATGGACTTCACGAGGATGAAACGTCCCGTTCACACTAGATCTAAAATTGCTGAGAATCTCGATGAGGAGTTTAGGGAAGCTATGTTGCATGACCGCATGTGCCTTTCTAGGCTTATGGTCCATGTAAGGTATAGGAAGCATACTAGGGTAGGGAACATGTCAAGACAAGCTGAGAAGAATTTTTCAAGGAAAAGTAGTACATAAATCAAGTATAAGCCAAAGTTTAAGAAGGTACTCTCCCACCAAGGGGAGTCAATTTAATCAAAGGATCACTTCGATAGGGATTCCAAGCAAGAGTTAAGAGTAGGAAGTGTGTCAAACTTCATAAAGGAGAGTGTATGAGGGTCTCGAATGCTTGTTAGATTTGTAGCAAAACGGGTCACATGGTGAATTATTGTGCAAATAGGTGAAGTGAAGAACAAGGGAAGAAGATATTTCAACCTAATCGTCCAAGTGAAGAGGCATCAAGGAGGCAACAATTCTTCTCACTCATGTCTAGGGTGCACGAGAAGGCACCTCTAGTGAAGTCTCGAACGTGTAGCCTTAATTATTCTATCATGTATTTGATTGTGTATTATGTTTATGCACTAGTATGAAGTTAACATATTTGAGTCATCATGTATTTGTTTCTGATTTGTATGAATTACGTGTTTACTTATGTTGTATGCTTCGATGATACTAGTGTGGGAAGGAGTTCCTTATTCGATTAATGTAAAGCTACTATTAGGTTTCAAGGATGTGCACCATCATGTTAAAATGTGAATCAAATATTCACCAATGTCGAGTATTGAATTACCTATCTGTTAGTATATTCAATATATGACTTACCTATTCATAGTAAAGAGTAGTGTCATTCGGTGACAAAGTGGGGGATGATGTAACAACCTTAAAAATGGATATGCTAAGTAATGCTTAATGTGTCTAGAATTCAAACGATTAGACTAGGTTCACATGGATTGATGTGCGTAGGACCAGACCTCGGAAACCTTGATACATCAAAACAAACTAACTTGAGGAGTTAGTTGATATAGGAAGGGTTGGGTCCAACCATGTAGGGCTCTCGAATACGATGATTTACTCGATGGAGTCTTTACTGGACTTAAAAATTGGAAATCTTAGGTTTGGAACGTCTAGGGGTAAACTGGTATTTTTCTAGGCTAAGGATTGTATAATAATTACCGTAAGTATATAATTAAATAATTTATTAATAAGATTGAGGGGCATTTTGGGGAGAGAGGGCCGACATTGTGCTCTTGAAGTGAAGTCTTGCTCCAGCATGGTTTGAACCTTGGTGGAAGCAATCAATTTAATTGTTTAAAATTTAAGTTGGTAAATTAATGTAATATTTTTATATTTATAGGTTATTATCTGATTTAAAATAAAAAGAAATCAGATTTTCAATAATTAAATAAAACCTCATTTGACAATGTCGTAAACTAGACTCATAAGACTAAGAAAACTCTTCTCTCCCACACTCATCTCTTTCTGTCACGTCTCTATCACTCTCACTCACATCTTCATCTGCCAAATAATTTAAAAAACAGTAGTTAAACAAAAAAAAATTCACACTTGAAGAATTCACAACTAAAATTATAAACAAACAACTAATCAAACATGTTAGGCAAATAGAGGGTTTTTCTGTCAAGTTTGTGTTGAAGTTGTCAAGTTTGTGTTGAAGTTGTTTTATTTGGACGTGTGTTTGTAGGGGTTCTTTTGGAATCAGGTCAAGGTTTAAACGTCAAAAAGGTATGGTTTCTCTTCTATTTTGGTCCATTTCCGAAGAGGCCCCTTAAGGTTCAGAGTATTCATTCTGAAAACTAGGATTGTTCCCTGTTGCAAGTGCTTGTCACTAGCTCCCATTAAATAATTTGTTGGTTATGTTTTCTTTTATAAAACTAGGGATGAAATGTGTTTTCGTGATTATTATGTGTTTATATGTATGTTTGAAATAATGTGAATTTTGTTGATGTTTCCGAAAATGTAACTAGGTTCTTCTGTGTGTGTTATTGTACCTATTCTTCATGGTTTAGGACTTGAAACAACATGATAGTTCTTCATATTTCATGTACACATGTTGATGTTAATGTGATGTTCATATTAGTTTAAACGTGTCTGATTTGAGGGATAATCTCTTGTCTAAACGAACCCATGAAAATGCACCTAAGACGTTCTAAATGCACTACGAAGTTCCCCTAAGTACTAAGGTGTAACTTGTTGAAAGGATGCTAAAAATTAAAAGAAATTTTCCAGCTTATAGTGATGAATTTTTGTTAGCAAAAAGGGTTCAAAATGTTTTAAAAAATGAATTAAAACAAGTGAGGTTATGGAGGATTGAAGTCGTGACCTCTTCATGATAGAAATCATGAAAATAAAGATGTAACAAGAAATATGGTGAAGGGGATTCGAACCATGGTATTGGCTGGAAAATGTAACTTAAAAAAAATAAGAAATAAGAGAAGTGGATTCGAACCCACCACCTCTCAATCAGATTTAAGGAGGAGAATAAAAGCAATAATGGGGTAGGGGTGTGGGAATCAAACCCACAACCTCTTAGGCAGATTGAGTAGGAGAATTATAGAAAATTAAAGGGGGAGCGTGTGGGAATCGAACCCACCACTTCTTAGGTATATTTAAGAAGGAGAATTAAAGAAAAATAAAGGGGGAGGCATGTGGGAATCGAACCCACGACCTATTAGGACGATTTAAGGAGGAGAATAAAAGGGAAAAAAGGAGATGTTGTGGGGGTTTGATCCCACAACCTCATAGTCAACTCGTAATAGACAAGGAGAAATAAATTTTAAAAAAAAGAGTTCTCGGGTTTTGATCCCACAACCCCTCGGCCAAGTAAGAGTTAATTCAAAAGAGAAAATAAAGACGAAATATTGATGTTGGGGCTCGATCTAGGGTCCCAATGTCATGTTGACCAAAATACAATAAATGAAAAAAAATGTAAGTGTTATATAAGGGATTCGATATTGGGTTCCCATGCCCAAATTTCGTATAGATGCATAAGTCATACGTGAATTAAATCTTCAAGAATAATACGACCTACTTAGATCGAAACCGAGATCTTATCATACATATAAGATGCATAAATCTTGTACTACATAATCTTAGGAAGATTTGAAACACTTAAACGAACACTAAATGAAACCTCATGGCTTGTATCTATAGACCTATAAGTCTAGCGTATGTTTAAAAATAATAGAATCTAAGATGTATGTAATGAAATGATGTAACCCTAGAATTGTTAAATATGAGTGTAAAATACACTACATGACAAGTGCATTGGCATGCAATGAAATGATTATAAACTAATGAAATGATGAAACCCTAGAAGGGTTAAGTAAGAGTGTGAAGCACACAAATCATCAAGTGCAGCAGCATATGATTAAATGAAAATTTACGTAAAAAGGGTGAGTATTTATGAAGTGCAAAATGTAATAAATTTGATGAATGTTGTGACAACATGATATGAGACTAATTTAAAAGATGATAGCAATATCAAATGAGCTCAGGTAAATCTTACCAAAAGGTACTCACCGATAAGAGTGTAAAAATTAATAAAGAGACTAGTCTCTTTGAACACTCTAATGAAAGTATTTAGATTAACACATTCAATACTAAATATGAGATGAGAAATCATCTATTGAGATATAATGTCCTAATACTAGAAGTCATCTTCCATGACGTATGAGTTTAATGTAATGGGACATTATATTGAGCACTGATAGACTAGATATGACCGGTGATGCCTTCATTCGGGACGGGCAGAGGTTCACGTAACTCTTATGAGATGAGAATGTACGGCATGACGAGTATGGGTCTCCTTATATCTCCTAGACTTCGAAACAATACTACGAATATAGGGATCTGTCGCGGTTCAATTTCAATGTACGCTAGCATGTTTTGGGTCACTTTGGCCAGTAATTCCACCTATTTTGATGTGGGGTTTGATGAAACTGGATTTCATGATGCTCACATTATCTATTTCAGTTTAGGTTAATGTTCCCAAATGAATGAATGAGGCCAGCCTCAAACGATGCACATAATGAAACGAATGATACCAGAGGTGTGAGGATAGATTAATCAAAATGTGAGTTAGATTAAAATAATGACATTAGGTCATTCATGGTCATTGAACAATAAACCCGATAAAATTCAAAATCTACATTGTAGGTATGTTGGTGTTTACACTGCCTCATGAATGAAATGAAATGAAGTATGTATGAATAAACGAAGCAGACTTTGTGTTTGCTGAAGCAGACTCCCTAGTTGAGGTCCCATATGGGGAGCCCTCATTTTTGGGAAGTCTTAATGTGAAGTCCATGATTCCAAGGTCTCATGGCATACAAATGAATGATATGAATAAAGTTATGTGATATAGGAATTATGGTATGTGCTTTGTGTACGTTGTTCTACGTTTAGTGAAAAATGTTAAGTATGATGATGCATGTTAACTCTCATGGCATAACTTTCCTAATAAAAATTTTAAATGGTCATAAACATTCCTAATTCAAATTTGGAAATCTCATTCACTTTCCTAATCTCAATTTTGCAAGTCCACTGACTTCTCCTTCTATAATCATGTTGTTGGGAAAGAGAAAATGTTACTCATACATGTCCTTGGTGTGTGCCCGCATATAGCCATACTTAATATAAGTGTGTAGTAACATATACAACTCTACACTTTTAGGTGCTGGTACAGGTTGACGGTAGAGCTACATGATGAACGCTGCAGTTAGCCGGATGTCAAGCATTCATCAAGACTTTGTAGGCCCTCATGCTTTCGAGGATTCTTGCCCATTTATGTTTAGATTAATTGTAGGGTTGAGCTAGTGGAGTATGTTGCACTAGCGTTTCTAAAAAAAAATTCAGACATTGTATTGTTGCCATTTTGGTAAGTTTATGTTTATCGTTATAATAAACTATTATTTTATTTGATAATCTTAATGTTAGATTGTTGATTGTGAAAAGTTAAGTATGTAGTAGAATTTTTAGTAAGCATGTTAAAAAACAAAAAGTTTCAAATTATCTGCTAAATATTACTTAGATGAAGTAAGATTTACATATGTACGCTTGTCTGTGACCTTAGAGAGGCCAATGATAACGGTCTCTTATGGGGTCTAGACTCCGTGCGTGCCATTATGCTTTTTCTTTTATCTCTTCAGTTTATCTATATTGCTGACTAACCCCTTGAGATATCTTATGTTTTGTATGATAGTTTTCATTCATGATACATTTCGTACTAACACATATTTTGCCTACATTCTATTTGCAATTTAGGGTCTTGAGGAGATTTAGTTACTTTCAAGGGTAGTGTTTCCAAGGGTTGTCAAGAAGTGAAGATTGGTGAGCTCATATATCATCCAAGGACATAACTCTTATGTTTTCATTTATGTTCTTTTGTATGTTAAACTTTTATGGGTTGTGACCCAAGAACTTTGTACTTATGTTGTCAAAGATGGTTTTGATAAATATATTGGAAGTTTTATGAAATGATTTCACATCATGTTTTGAAAGAAAATTTTCATTTATGTCGTACTTTTTGTATATATAGGCAATGAATAAGGTCGAAGGGTTATTACCAGACCTCTGAGAGGTCAAGTACGCCATGTTCCAACTTGAAGGATGCCCTACCTTCTACACTTTACTTTTGGTCATCAGAGACTTGAGGGCCGGGCAATATTTCATCTTATGGCTCTTATTTCCATGTCCAAAGCAATCATTTATACTGGCAAGACACTTATCCAAATGTTACTTTCCACAAGTAATGCGCCTTGTCCTCTTGAATGTAAATCCACCTCCTCTCCCTCCTTGAGAAATTCGGTCGGAAACACCATCTTTTTTCCCCATGGAGAAATATTGATTACAAAACCTCTTCTTAGACTTAGGTTGACCAGATTTATCCAACCTAGCTCTCTTAATTCCATCGGGATTCATCATGCTATGTTTAGAATCTTCAATTTGTTGAGAATAAACCATGAGTCTAGAGATATTCGTATCATGATGGAGCATTGTGGTACTACACTTTTCTTTAACCAAACAAGATGCCCCATCACAAACTTATTAATCCTAGCCCTAGAGTTTACTACCAATATTGATGAACACATAGAAATTTGGGTTTACTTGAGAGAATATTCCTTCACACTCACCCCACTTGAAAAAGGTTCATGAATTGTCTTAACTTTTTTTCTTTTAACTGCATGGGCAAAAACCTATCAAGAAATCCATATAAAACAGCAATTGTGTCACATATTTTACTTGTGAAGCGTCTAGTTACTCTTTATCCCTATGATTCACTCCCATAGCATCCACCACCTTGAATTCCTCATCTATGAAGACTTTTTGATCGTCATCCACCTTATTTTGATGAAAAGTAGGAGGATTCATCCTCATGAAATCTCAAATTCTAGAAGCGAGAGTACTATTAGAGTTTCCTTTAGTTCTAACTCCTAGGTTATCTTGGTAAATCACATGATATGTGACGACATAAGCTTCATAATGAGTTTGGGCAAATATGTAAAAGAGTTCCTTATCTCCACATTATACAAATTCGAATCAACATTGGGAACTTGAGGAGCTTGCGACACTTGAGGCGGAATCGCATCATTTAAATTGACTTGATTATCTATAGGGACTTGTTCACCCCGGGGAGGAACTCGCATTCACTAGTCCTTCCTACCCTCTTGTTACGGTAGTCTTTCATTTATTCATATCCTATAAACACATGATAAGAGGTTAGAAAGTGTAACATCACTGAAATTTTATGACCTAGACTAGAGCCTCACATGATGACTAATTATGGATTTATACCTAAAAAAAATGTAATTTTACTAATCTATTAAGTGTTAAAGTTTAAACATCAAGAAATGTTCATGGCGTAAGAAGACTAGTGAAAGTTATCAAGTGTGCCTTTATGTCATGGAAGGGTCACATAAAGGTCAAACATTGTAAAAAATCATAAGGCACACCTTAGATCATATTTAGGGTCAAAACGTCTGGGTACAAATCCCCTAGGACCATACTATGTGACCTGGAGGAGGACCCAAACATTGAGCCATATAGCAGTCAAAATAGCATGAAAATACAGAGGGCACACGACGCGCCATTGATTGACTCACGCTTCGTCATTTAGAGTCGTGAGTCCACACTAAGAATATCTCAAGCTTAATTTTTAGGAGC
This sequence comes from Solanum lycopersicum, assembly GCF_036512215.1. NCBI lineage: Eukaryota > Viridiplantae > Streptophyta > Magnoliopsida > Solanales > Solanaceae > Solanum > Solanum lycopersicum. The sequence continues at coordinate 33,871,256 of NC_090803.1, read as the reverse complement.
CTATGATGTATAAAAAGGTTTGAAAAGATGGTCCATTTATGGAACGATAGACCGTCATTTGGGAGGCGTCGATAGTAGATGCGAGCTAGAGCACTGCACGATCAAGCCAAGGGTAGGTCAATAAATTAAACCCTTAATTAATTAAATGTGGGGTCGGTATAAATTAGTTTTTTTATCAATATAAAGAGTGTTTAACTCATTAAAATAGTTTTCGCACTTCAAAATCCAAAAACACAAACCACTCTCACTTCTCTAGTTTCTCTCTCCCCAAACCTCCATTGATGAAATTCCGGAACTTGAAGATTTAGACAAATTCACAAAGGGATTCAATGTAAAATCGTGGCTAATTGTCCTTAAGTTATGGTTTCTCTCGCTCTTAGGACTTCTTTCCCCAAGAGGCCGTTTAAAAGTGTATTACAAAGCTCCCCAAAAATTAGGGTTTCTATTTATATATGGGCCCTCTTTTACAAATGAAATTGTTAATCAATTGTGAAGAATTATGATCCTATATACTTGTATAACTATGTTATTATGGTTAATTGTTTGTAATCACTTTAGATTTCCCATTGGACACTTGTTGTTTCCTAAACTCATAAAACCTTTAAATATCTGTGGTCATTGTGGAAGATGATGAGGATAGTTTTGTAATACTTCTTTAATTTACCTTATCTATTTATTTATTATGTATTCTTGGGAAATTGAAGAATGAAGCACCACGAAGGGGCAAGAAGATATGAAGGTTGCTTCTTTCTTGAATGCAATTAGTAAAGATGAGTTACATAGATAGTAATGATCCTATCTGTAATAAGTTGTTGTAGTATTATGACATGTATTCCTCATCATTTAGCTTAGACACTTGAATTAGCTTTGAAGTATGTATGCATGTCATTATATAATTTTTATAGATTGCAAGTAGTTCTCATGATTATAATAATGTTTTTAAGTGAAAGGTTTACTCACTTGGTACTGGTTTTTATAGTAAAAGGGTTTTTCAAACTTATGATTACATATGAGCAATTATGTTGAAATTTTTACATAAAGGCCTAGTAAAAGCTAGTGTGAACTTATGAGATGACTAAAGATGGTTAAAAAATGGAATATATGCTTAGAACCGAAATGCCGTGTAAATGATATGGAGGTGTCACGTTTAGTGAGTCCGACCTCCATATAGGTTTCCTAATGTATACAAAGTCCAGATTTCCAAGATATGTGTTGTCGCACAATATAGAACCACCACAGCTAGTAAGTTAGGATTTCTAGGAACAATATCCTTTACCCTTAACTATGTGCCCACTTAGGACCCTGGCTTAGTGATCCACCTTGATAGCTATGTACGAAAGGTTACACCTTAAGAAAATGTTAACTCTCTCATTTTTGTAGGGGAGTAGAACACTAGACTCTATGTAGCTCACATGGTCTAATGTAGGTTATTGAAACTTCTTTCCCTAATGTAATAGTAAATGAATAAAGGAAATGTGTTGTAAAAACCCGAGAAATGAGTAAAGGAAATGTGTTGTAAAAATACGAGAGTATACCAAAGAAGTTATAGCATCCTCGACCTCTACGAGGTCTAACACAAGCCTGTTAACATTCATTAATCGCATAAACATAATAAATAGCAGAAAATTTAAAACTTTAGTAGCACATAATGTGCTAATATATCACTTAATATATATATATATATATATATATATATCTAAAAAGTAGAGACACTATGTGTCTTTTGCCATCTTAGACTCAACAACATTAGTATAGAATAGAGACACATCGCATAAAAATATAAAACATAATCTAGACTAATATATAATTTGAATAAGAACCTGACGTTTGAAATCCTTTAATCTTAAGGAATATTTCTGGAACTTCGTAAATATCTATCCAAGCTCATCCGTCATAGAAACATCCTTTAGCCATAACCTCATACACTTTGTATAAAAAGATGAAGAAGAATGGTATTAGTACAAGAATGCACTAAGTATGGCAACCATGCAAAAATATTCATTTAAATTGGACAATAAGTTAGAAATCGTGCATCATGTCTTTATAGTAAAACTTCATGAACATTGATACAAAAAGCACAATATAAATCACATACTTCATATAAGCATGAATATTACTCATAGTAATACGTAAATCCATTTGACCACATTTAAGATAACATATTAAGGCACAATTGACATATAAGAACCATCACCTAAAACAACCTTCCAATCTCACTAGTGCAATGTACAAGTAGCATCCTATACTACTACTCATAGAAAGTGATGCTAAGAATTCACCCTAGACTTAGGCACATCACATTTAATGACATACTATACCTACATTTAACCTTAGACATAAGACAAGCATACTCCAATAATGGTCACATAAGAAATCTTTCAATTATTTAATCTTGGTCATAAGTCATTAGTTCATATCACAGGTAAACCACCCTCAAATCCCCTTCACAAGGTTTCTTGTGCAATGTACACATGGAGTGCCATAACCCACATATACCAAGCATACCCATTTAGAAGACGTAAATGCAATTCACATGCATAATGATAATTCTTAACTTACATAAAGGAAACTCACCATACCATTCCCTTACAGTCCACTTGTACAATGTATAAGTAGGGTCCATAGTCCTATCTACACTAAGTATTCTATCAAGTAATCATTAATATTATTCATATCTTATCATTATTTTATTTCATAACTTTAGGAAAGTTTGGACGTAACTGACATAGACAATGTTAGATACATGGAATCCGGTATTGTAAAAACCCATACAAATATGGTTTGCTTTACTTGCCAAGGTCGAAACATGTTTAATAGCTATCTAGGTGGATCTAGTAGTAATATCCTATGTGACACGATGTTTAAGGGATAGTGAGATTGATTCCATAAACCCGGTCTATTGCATTAGTCGGAGGACTTCAATCTCATGAGTAATTCACTCGAATTACCCAGCCTATTGTAATAAAGGGAGGGTCTTTACCTTCTTGTACATATCTACTCGATGATAAACTTAAACTACCATCTTAAATATCTTTAAGCTTTTATTTATCATTTTGTTCATGATATTAGAATTTTAGGATGTGCTGCCTCATACATCACATCTCAAAGGTTTCTAGGATGAGAATTGTACTTTAACTATAGAACATATGTTTTGCAAGAATGTCCTTTAACATAATTCTACATCCATATTTTAATGTTTGTGTATACATTTGATAAGTTCATTCACATAATACATGTAGACAACACATGTTCATAATTCATTAATCATATACTTTACATACATTAGTGATAGATAATTGAACATATGAGAACTATACTTCAATTGACACTATGAGTCTACCTTAGTCATAATTTTTCATGAGAGTGTGTGTGTGTGTTTATATTAATCATCATGATCACACAAAAGCAATCAATAAGTTATTTAGGATATCACCTCTCAAAATATCACAACACATATACAATCTATCCCTGAAGTCATGACCTACTCATAAATAGAACATCTAGGGAATATAGGTCACACTCCGACATTACATCATATGAGACAAGATCATATTCAACATTACAATAGAAGACACCTAATATTCATAACATCTTACGTTCATATAGGGTTCATATAGGTAGGGGTCATGCTAAAAGAGTATTAATCCCAATAAGTGATGTAGACGATGCATAACCCTATCATGATTTTCACATATACATAACAATATAAAAAAAGATAGATCATAATACTAGAATACAAGACTACACAATAACTTTATACTTGTGATCATCATAACCACAATTCACATAACAACAATTGCCTTAAAGGCAATGATCATAACATTTATAGATGTACAAGAATGTAACCACCGCCACCATAAGTGGATCATCCAAGAAACACAATTCGATATACATTCTAGGATAATTAGAGAAAATAGGTCAAATTACCAATTATCCAAGCCATAATCATCATTGATCAATTCCTAACAATTCAATATCAATTGTCATAGATCACATTAGGAGTAATAAAATCATAATTTGATCATCATCAAATTACTATTACAGGACCTACATTAATGGATAATTTGAAGGATTTTAGGAATCATGGGTTTGATATGGAATTTAATTGAAAACCATTACAAAATCAGTATTTGATCATATATTAATCATTATAACTCTTTTGAAATCAATTTGAGAATGAACTCATGTCCAAATTGAGAGACAGGATTTTTGACATTAGATTCATATTTAAAAACCATTTAAAAAAATCCTTACATGAAAGATTAACTAAGGATAAAGGGTTACCATACATTATTAGAATAAAATCCCACGCATTTGGAGAAAAAAGCACTTCAAAATTCATCTTCTAGCCTGAGCCTATGTTTTGGTTCAATGAAGGTTTGACAGAATTTGGAAAAAAGGGAGTTTTGGGATTTTTGTAATTTCTTATTGGGTATTGGGGTTTTGTCTTTGAAAAGGTTTGAATATAACATAAAAATTTTTATAACCACCTCCCAAAGCTGCCAAAACATATGTTTTTGGGACTTTTGTACTTGTCTAATTTGACTTTAAAACAACGTAACGGAATCTTAGAAGTGGTTGCGCGTTGAGGATGCATCTCCTAATTTTTCCTTACTAAATTTTTGAGGCACTGAGCCTTGTGTCAGGAGCGCGATGCACACGCACATTGTGTGCCAAGTGCATGATAGATAAGGGCCTCCCGAGTTTGGTCTTTCACGCTTCATTTGGCAGCTTCTTTATCCAACCTTTGGGTACTCCTCAAGGACCGTTACGGTTGTCGTCGTGGAGTCGTACATGAATGTTTTTACCCGAAAAATATTATTAAGATACAAGGTTCAACTCCACCATTTTTTAGATTCCAAAAAACACATATAAACAAGGCAAAAATACAACGACACACTAGTACGTCTAAAGATTAGTTTTTGAACGTCTTTGAGGTTCGACCTCCAAAGATGTTCAAATAAACTATACATTCTGTAAAAAACATTATTTACATTTTACTAATCTTTTTAGAAACATGTGAGTCTATAACTACCTTAGTTCATTTTTAGGGTTTTAACAATATCCCACACATGGGAACATTCGTCCTTGAGTGACGCTTGAAACATTTAAACATGTTCAAGGACTCAATGACCCATATAGCAGCTCAGAATATTCAACATGGTATAAAACATTAGTTAATGCCAAAAAAAATTAAAGGAAAACAAACTTTATATCATTATACACTAAATTCAACACAAGTAGAAACTATCTCCACATCTCATAGTGCACACATACTTTATCTTTTACACATTGTCATTTGGAGGAACTACCTTATAAAAATTTTAGGCATGCTCATCATTTCATAATAAGGTTAAACAAAAAAATGAATTTCAAGTGCACACATAGGCATGATATACACTTCCACTCAAGGAAAATTTATGCAACTCATACTTGATGCACATACATCATGATGAATATACACTAACGACAATTCTTATAGTCTAGACTTAACACAATCAAGGTCATATATGACATTACCATGTTTATTCATGTTCAAGGAGGAACTAACATCTCCTAGTACCAATATACTCACATGGCATCTTATGCTTACATACAATCATTCTACAAAGGTCAATACAACTTCTAACCAAAACATGATTATATTTCCTTCCTCATGAAGCCAAAATTTTAGGTCACACGAAATATATCCCAATAATAGGATGTTATTTCACACAGTTTCAATTTCTAGCATGAAACTAGTTTTCATATTTGGGAAATTCTTACAATTCATAGGCACACATATGGACAATTTCTAGACATACCATCACTCCTCAAGAGTGAGCCTACATTAACTCTTCCCAGATCACTAAAAGACACATATTTTTCAAAGATACTCATCAATACTTATTAAAGAAGACTCAACACCCCATTATAGGGCAAAAACACCACACATTTAAAGTGACATCTAGCATGTTCATTTAATCCATCTAATGAAGTTTAATGTACATTTAACATTTCAATATGCACAACAATATGGGCAACCTAAATTTGATAAAAATACCATTTTCATTCAATGAGGATCTTTCAATACATGCATAACATAGTGTCAATTTGGACATGTATAACATATGGACGACATGCAACTTATACTCATATGCAAGATTCTCATCATGAACAAACTACTAGGAACTCTTTGGTTTCAATCTTGAGTAAGAATAGAACGAAAAAATAAGGATATCAACAATGTCACTACTCAGTATATAATCCCCCAATTGAGGGAAACCCTTTAAAGAGCAACTTAGACTATGAAAGCTCTCTAGTAAAGCATAACATTACCCTTATAGAATAATCTTATGCTAACCCTTCTTAACATCACCTCCTTCCATTTCTCTAGGATTTTCACGACCCAAACCGGGTTGCGACTGGCACCCACACTTACCCTCCTATGTGAGCGAACCAACCAATCTAAACCTTAACATTTCAATATAATATAAACAGAAAGTAATGCGGAAGACTTAAACTCATAAATAATAAACTTCTATAACTCAAAAACTTATCATTATCCCCAGAATCTTGAAGTCATCATCACAAGAACATCTACTTTAAACTACTAATTCTAAGAGTTTCTAAGAAGCTAAAAATACATAAGAAGCTAGTCCCTGCAGGATGTTCAAGGCATCAAGACTTGAAGAAGAAGATCCAGTCCAAGCTAGAAGCATTAGCTCACCCTGAATTTCCGATGTAGTAAGACTTGCTTGAGTTACTGTTGAGTCGATGATGACGGCACGTTTGCTGCACTCCACAAATAAATAAGAAGAAAGAATAAAAGTAGGGGTCAGTACAAAACATGGGTACTGAGTAGATATCATCGGCCAAATCAAAATAGAAAACAGTATGTATTAAGCAATATCATAAAATCAACTAATATCCTTAGCATGCAGCATTTACAGTTACCATAATCCTTGGTTACAACACCAAGCACATCAATGAGGACTTACACCTCCTCATCATACTCATTTGGGAATTTAGTTCATTAGATTTGTTATATTAACATATTTCAAGATTCATTATCTTTATTCCCCTCATGTCGGTACGTGACACTCCGCTCCTCAATATACTATCCTGGTGTCGGAACGTGACACTCCAATCCTCATATACTATCCTGGTACCGGAATGTGGCACCCGATCCATATTCTATCCTAGTGTCGGAACGTGACACGCCTGTGAAGGTCCATCATGCCATTCCGTCACAAAGTTCAGAGAGTCGATTTTCA